>NW_023460229.1:0-40346 GCF_013731165.1 Rhagoletis pomonella
AGATCGGTCCCTGGTCCACTTCTCGGACAAAATGGATCATATATGCTTATATATGCTAAAAAGCTACCTACTTACCGAATTTTAAGCAAATCGGACCATAAATGCGATTTTTTGGAATAGATCGGTCCCTGGACCACTTCCCGGAAAATATGAGTCATATATGCTAATATATGCTAAAAAGCTACTTACGTACTAAATTTTAAGCAAATCGGACTATAATAAGATTTTTTCGAATAGACTGGTCCCTGGTCCACCTACCCGAAAAAAATTTTTTTAGCCTAAAACATGGTGGTTACCGAAAGCTATTTGTATACAAAATTTCATGAAAATCGGACCAGCCGTTCGCGAGATTACCTGTTACAAAAAAAAGGGACTTCTCTTTATATAATTAGTATAGAGTATAGATATGGATTGTAATATGCATTGTTGAGAGGTTTTCAAGCATTTTGGCGAAATAAAGGGAGTGTTGCCCAGGTTCCTAAATATTCCGAGCGCTGGTAGACATTTTGGGGTAGGTGTTTGTTATGATATCTAAAAACAACAAGTAAGAAAGTATAAGTTCGGGTGGAGCCGAACATTAAATACCCGGCGCAAGTATTAAATATATGTTTTTCACCTTTCCCAAAGCTACCGCTACATAGTAAGCCGGGGTGTTTCAATTTTGAGTAAATTAGCGAAATTTCGAAATATTGAAGTGATATGTTATCATAAACGTATTTCTTGGTAAAGAATTGGTGCAAGCATCAATTTTTAATAAATTAGCTTTAATATTTACTGATTTCTCGAAGATTTTGTATTTCTTTTGCATTTATTTTATATTCATAGATATTTTGAAAAACTCTTACAAAATAACAAATGGACATATTTATAAACATATATACATATAAACAACCAAAAAATTAATTATGTTGCATAACTGTAACTACTGCAAGCTGCGAAAACTCACCATTGGTTCTGACATTTTGTTGTCAATAATTAGGTATATATCACCTTTTAGTTTAATATTTAAAGTACGTCACTTCCTCAAACGTGGTATCCAATTTTTGACAATTACCTTTGCAAAAAAGAGCTACCGAGGACTTAGTCATGCCGAAACATGAATACCTTATACAATTTGTAGTTTACCTTACTGAATATAATATAACCATGTAAACCCCGTAACTTTTTAATTTTGTATAGAAAATTGGGTTATTTACGAGATGCACGCGGTTACGAGGCATTTACGCGTTTCTATGAATACCCATATCATTTTTTTCTTGAAAGGCCATTTTTGAATAAAAATATTACAATAAAATTTATTGTAGTTTCCTATTTATAAACGTTTTTTTATTACAAAATCAATACACTATACGGGATGTAGGGTGTATCAAATTAGCAATATTCCACACACGTCCTACTTTCTAGAAACGAAATGAGATGCTAAAATGTCGCGTAAGTGGTAGAGACTATATATTTTATTGACAACTGTCTCAGGAACTAGCTGTATTAAATAAAAAATCTCATTGAAGACATGGCTGAAAAGTATACACTTGTTACAGAAGTATGTTCAATTTTGAGTTAATGTGTTTTGTATATTGATGCGTTTTAGGGCCAGTTTTTCAGTGCGAATTAACCTTTGGTTTGGTGACAGGTAATAAGATCAACGGAAATAAGGTCAATTGACTTTATTGCCCACCCTTATGCGAAATAAAGTCAATTGACATTATTACGTTTTTAAAAACGAAATAAAATCCATTGACATTATTTCTCTTTCAAACATTAAATTTGCTTAGCTTTGCGGCGGCCCGCGTCAGTGCGCCACATCGCGCGCGCCGCACTCGCGCTCGCGCCCCGCGTACCGCGCGCGACCGGCGCGCACACCACGTTACGCTACGCCGCGCCCTCGATACTTCACATTTTTATATTTGTAAGTTATTGGAAGCAGGGATGCCAACTTGGCTCAAACCGTGCCATTTGTCCCTATTTTACTTCAAATGGCACTTAATTTTTCAATTTGGCACAAAGTGCCAAAATGGCACTTTTGTAAAAAAAATAACATTTTTAGTTTTTCTCAACTAAAATTTTCTAATTTATAAAGGCGATTCAACTGGTTTATCTTTTTTTTCATTGCACTTTTGTTTGGAAAATGTAGCTTTATTTTATTGCTAAATGTGAATGATTAAAACATTGGCTCGTTGAATGTGCCATCTAATAAATAGTGTCGTCATTCTCCTTAGCTGCTTTTAAATGATGTCGTCACAAATTGCTGGCGGAGAGATGAATACAGTGTAACAAAATTCTTTTTCTATAATTGTTTCCTTATAAAAAGGTTGGTTTCTTTTCCACCTTATATATTCCGAAATCGTTCAAAATATGCTAATTTAAAGCACAGAATTCTTTCAGTGTTCCTCCGGGGTTTTTGGACATGGACTGTTTCATCAATTTAATAGTGTTTGTGGAAACGAAAAATGTTTTGCAAGTTATGGATCATTTCTACACTCATATTCCAGCTGTACGCAGGTGTTTAGTTTTTCGCATCGTGTTTTTACATATTCGTAATTTAATTTTTTTTAATAAAATCAATTGGTGATAGTTCATGATTGTGCGTGGATTAATATCACAACACTGAGGCAATAACCTTTTTCATCTATTAAAAAACAACACTTTATTGTAAGAACAACATTTTTTTTATGAATCGACATACTTTAAGCATTGTTCACGCTATTTCCATTTGAATGAGGAAATAGCGTCAATGACTTTATTTCCGAATTTTTGTTGACTTTATTTCGCTTTTGAAAAGGTAATAATGTCAATTGACTTTATTTCGCACCAGGGTGGGAAATAAAGTCAATTGACCGTATTTCCATTGACCTTATTACCTGTCACCCTTTGGTTTTGTTTAAAGTAAGTTTAAACTCAGTGTGCAGTTTTTCACACGTAGTTAAAACTAAGTTTAAACGCCCAATGTGGCTGGGTTAAACCGAGTTTAAACTATCAGCTGTTAAGTTGTATATTTGTAGTCAGCTGCAAAAATTTAGATAAAAGGTTAGGAAAAAAATTAACATTGTTTGCAAAATACACGAATACAGACTCACCTGTTTAGCGGCACATATATAAATAACTAAGCGAAATGTTTATACGTAAGATATAATTGTGTACAAGAAGATTAACACACGCAACCAGTGTTGCCAGAACTTTTTGGGCCGACCGGCTGGATTGGCAAAAAAAGCGGCTAAAAACGGCTAAAATGTTTTAGTGAAATTTCACATAGACTCTGGCAAAAAACGGCTAAAATGTTTTAGTGAAAATCCATATGCTTTATTTAAATAAATCGCAAGAAACGAAAGACTAGTTAACACCATTAATTTATATCGAGTGTATATTCTTCATCATCAAATGAATCACTATTGTATATAGCACCTGAATTCATTAATTTTAAGAGATCGTCATCTACAGTAAAATTATCGCAGCATTTTTCTTCACGTTTTAAACTGTATCTTATATATAAAATACCGTTTAGCGTTTTAACGCACATTGGATTTCTTTGCTTAATAATAATAATAGATTGGCGCTTACACATATGTTAGTGTTTGGCCGAGCTTCTCCTCGGATTTGTGGCGTGCGCCTTGATGTTGTCACACAAAGCGGAGGGACCTACAGTTTTACGCCGACTCCGAACAGCGATTGTATTTTTATGAGAAGCTGTTTTTCATGGCAGAAATACACTCGGAGGTTTGCCATTGCCTGCCGACGGACGACCGCTGTACAGAAAAAAACCTTTTTTCTATATTTTTGCGATGTTGCTTTGACCAGGGTTTGAACCCAGGCGTTGCGGAGTGGAAGCGCGCACTGCTTACCACTACACCACAGCGGCCGTTTCTTTGCTTAGTTTTTATTATATTCATTGAACTAAATATTCGCTCTACTTCTGCATTACTTATAGGCAAAACAAGAAAACTAAAAACTAGGTTGCAAAGGTCAGCAAAAGGGTTTTCTCCTAGGGCATTTCGAAATTGATAAACTTCGGCCCAAAATTTTACAGTTGAGTCTAAATTACTCCAGGTATGTAACGTTAACCGTTGCCATTGCATCTCTATGGATGTTATTTCGTCGGCATTATATTTGTGTTTTTGTTGCTGTAGTTGAACAAATACTTTTGGTTTAATTACTCTTAATGCATTTCCAACCGAAAAAAGTCAATTTTTTTTAGTGTGGCAATATTTCTAGGGAGGCGTTGGCGTAATTCCTTTATTAAAGTGATAATAAAATAGCGACCATTTTCTCGAATTATTTTCTCGGCTTCGTGGTCAAAAGCGTTTGTGCTTTTGTTTTTAAATACTCTTCAAAACTGTGATAAATCTGAGGAAATGGAGCAAGGTATGGTTCCAACGGGGAGCATATAGGATCAAATGTGTCCGCGCTAATAACCACTAGGGAGCATAGATGCGAAAGTAAAACATTGATTTCATTAAAAATCTTCATTGGGTCTGCATTATTGCTTTCGAACAACTTGTTTACTTTTTGCACCTGAAAATTAGGCAGATAGTAAAATCGGCTAAAAACGGCTAACTTTTTTTTACAAACCGGCTAACAAATCGGCTGGCGGCTAGATCGAATTTTCTCCGGCTAGTTGCTATCAAAACCGGCTAAATCTAGCCGGGAAACGGCTAAAATGGCAACGCTGCACGCAACTCGAGTTGGAGTTTACTTGCATAGGGCAATTTCGTCGGCAACACATGAAGCACATAACAAATTCTTTAAATTTCCGTCTATAATCTTGCAGAGCTTTAAACACGATCGTATCAAAAGTGATAACACATAGCTGAAGCTTTATATCTTCATAAAGAAAAAACAGTGTTACCTACAAAACAACTAAACTATGAAGCGGCCTTAAACTTGCACTGAAAAACTGGTCAGTAGTTTAAACTTTGTTCAAATTTAAAGTGAGTTTAACTAAACTGCGTTGAAACTGAGTTTAAACCAGCGCTGAAAAACTGGCCCTTAGACTAACGCTTTTGAAGAACGTGCAAGATGGTCCAAAAATGCATGTGAAAAAGTAATGTCGGAATTTTTATACTCTCACCCATGGTTGCCACAATTGGTCACGTTTTACCAAAATTGGTAACTTTTAAACGGTTTGGTAACTTGTGTTTCATTTTGGTAACTTTTTCAACTAAATATCTATTTGCATTACTTGAAATAAATGAATTATGTTTTACATTTGCGTAATTATAAAAACTCTTCATGGCAGCACTACTGACACTTCTACAAAATTACTGCGATAAAATTAGATTCATCTCACATTCGAACACTGGAAATACTTGAATTACAGTGGCAGCACCAAGGGCTGCACTTCTAAAACAACTTTCGAATTTTTGCGATAAATTTTGAATTCTACCATCTCACATTTTTTTAAATCGTTTTGATTATTCCGGCAAGAAAAAAAAGTCGCGTGCTTTTTATTAGACCCACCTACCGACATGTATTTCGACCCACTAAATCCGAACCTGAGGTCCATTTGACACGTACACTAAATTATGAAAAACCGAAAAAATAGCAAAAGAAATTTGCAACTTTCGCAATTTACTCGAAATTTTGTACGAGTTAAATGGATGGTTAAAATCACCCCCAACTTTTTTTTTTGTGTACCGGTGCCATTATTCCATGAGTTGCTGGTCCAAATAACGGCACATTCCGAGCGAAAAACGATACTGAAAATGGCACAACGCCGAAACCGATTTGTCTCCAAACCAAATTTGACAAGGGATGATGGAAAATCGTTCCACATTACACCATACTCCTACCCTGTCGAAAACACCCACAACGAAAATGAGAATAACGACACATGCAGTAATAAATTGATAGCAAAATATTTTCTAGTAAAAAAAAATATTATAATTGTCAAATTTTCAATCTTGATAATTTATCAAGAAAACAGATTTAAACTTCTGTGCTAGAACTGGGAGTTCTTGATAAATAATCAAAAATCGACAAATTATAAAAATATTGAATTTATTAAGTCACAGAAACTGGCTGTACGTAAATACACATTTGTTAAGAAATATAGCAGTTTTATTCAGTATTTTTTTTCTCAGTGCAGAAGTGAAGATTTTGGTAGTGAAGATTTGGTAACTTTTCTTAAGTGATTTTGGTAGAAAAAAATGTTGGCGAGTGGCAACCATGCTCTCACCCCCTAGGATTGTTCTATACCGAAAAAATATACTTTATTTTTTATTTTGAAATCAAAAAGTATTTAGAGGTCGTTAAAAGCGCTTAAAGTTTTTCCTGTATTTTATATGGGAAAAAACAAATTTTCGTAGAAATGGTATAGAATTCTTGAAAATCATTATTTTTCGTTAATAATACCCAATTATTTTTTTTACCATTTTTTCATATCCTTACTAATATTATAAATCCGAAAGTTAGTTTGTTTGCTACGCTTTCACTCTTTAACTATTCAACCGATCATCATGAAATTTTGTACACTGCTGTTATTTAGCCCAACTTAAAATATAGGATACACTTAATATTTCATACTGCATTTCTCAGGAAATATTTTTGGTAGATTACTGGAACTTGGTATGGAGATACATAAAATCATTCTCTACTCATGGATGAGGGCTGCCACCTTTTAAAAAAATCTAATTCAACTTCAATTACGGGAGCTATTTATTTGAAATTTGTATAAAAAAAATGGATATCAAGAGGCTTAAAAAAGCTGTAGTTTAATATATTTTGAAATGGGGTTGCCACCTGTTTGAAAAGTAAAATTTAAAATAGTTATACGCAAGCCATCTGAAGAATTAAAATATGGTTGTCAAACAAGATATTGTTAAGAAACCTTTAGTTTTAACGTTTTGAATAATATTGAAGTCTTTCACAAGGGTTTCCACCTTTTTAAAAATTCAACTTAATTAGTTTAAATTAAATATTATAATACTAGCAGAACAGGCGAGCTTCGTCCTGCACAAAATAATTTTTTGTATAAAAATTTTTTGGTCCAACATTTTCACCAACAATTCACGTTTACGATTTCCATTGGCTCGCTCATCGGCTAAGATTAGTTTGGTGGTCGTTTTCCGCCTTAAATAACCTAACGAAAGCGTTTTGTCCGTGACGAAGTTCTTGAAATTCCCTAATTGTTTAACATTTCATAGAACGGTTAATCTCACAATGAAATATATTTCCTCTTCACTCCCTGGCGGCAACAATGATTCGGTTCTATAATAAATCTGTCCAAGAAACTTTATAGTATAGCTGGTAGCAATTTCAATATGGATGTGTATAATTGTTCTACCGAAATCCAATATACATATGGCCTTAGTCGAAAAAAATTAAGGTGCTTTATAAAAGGTTTATAAATTGAAAAATGTATGAAAACGTCAATTTATAAAGCTCTTTAAACCTACTTTATTTTTTATGCATAAGGCCAATAGACTTTATATGGGAGGTGCCACGCGATTTAGCGATTTTTTAGCCTATAACCATCATTGGGACGTCTGAAGCAGGTGTCCGAAATTTAAAAAAATCGGTTCGGCCGTTCTCGAGCTTTGTGAGCACAAAAAAAACGGCTTTCAAAATGTATATTGGTATAGATTCGTATGAATCGAAATGGTTTTGAATATGTATCACAATATGAGTGTTAGACGAAAGAGGTTTAAAAAGGTTGCCAACTGTTTAAATGTTAAGTTCAAACTATTCAATAATTTAAGTGAATTATTACAATATGGGAATCAACGAAAATGATTTTAAAAGGGCTTAATTTCAAAACTACATACATGTAAAGGGTTTCCATCTGTTTAAAATCTCAAATGAGTTGAAAAAGTATGACAAGTGAGAAGTTTAAGAAAGTTTTAGTTTGAAAATATTTTGAAGATGGTTAAACAAATTTTAAACCTATTTTTGAATTGAGTTTTCTTGAAATAAATGTTACTCAATGTAGCACGCAAAAATTTCATACGGGTGAGGGCGATCTAGTTAACTATATTTTATAGGTTACAGGGGTATATTTTTTCGGTATAAAACCATCCTATGGTATGAGAGCATACAAACTCAGACTTTACTTATTTTGGACCACCCTAGTGTACACACTTAAGTGTGTGTTGTTTATTGTTTTTGTGGTTGTCTTGCTTATTTTTGTTTTTCGTTTTAAGAGTACGAGTAACGCAACATTTATTGTGCTCTTATTTGCTTCAGTTTACTAATTAGAAAGATATCACTGTGAGACAAATGGTAGGGGTCAGTGATTGGGAAGGGTTCAAACTACCGGGGAAAGCTATATCGGTAAAAAAGAAGTTATACGTGTCCTGGCGTTTCGCTGGGTCACGTCTAGGAATCGAGATATATATATAACTATCATATAGGGGAAATTGTCACCTTTTGTGGTCTTTTTTTGACATAACTCGAGAACCACTAGCCCGATTTTTCTCAAGCAAATTTATAAAAATTAAAAATTACAATTCCTTTAATCTGTTCATATAACGTTTTTCTATATAATCAACAGTTTTGCCGGAAAAATTAATGTATGAAGAAGCTCTGCATCTATTAACAAGTAAGAAAGTCTAAGTTCGGGCGGAGCCGAACATTAAATACCCAGCGCAAGTATTAAATATATGATTTTCACCTTTCCGATAGCAACCGCTACATGGTAAGCCGGGGTGTATCAATTTTGAGTAAATTCTTCTTCTTCTTTATTGGCGCTGTAACCGCCGAAGCGATTTTGGCCGAGTCCAAAACAGCACGCCACTCATTTCTCTTCTGTGCTAACTGACGCCAATTGGAAATGCCAAGTGAAGCCAAGTCCTTCTCCACCTGGTCTTTCCAACGCAGAGGAGGCCTTCCTCTACCTCTGTTACCAGCATCGCGGCCCGCGTTGAATATTTTCAGAGCAGGAGGGTTTCTGTCCATTCCAACGACATGTCCAAGCCAGAGGAGCCGCTGAATTTTAATTCGCTGCACTATGTCTATATCGTTATAAAGCTCATACAGCTCATCGTTAAATCGTCTGCGATATTCGCCATCACCAACGCGTAAAGGTCCGTAAATCTTTCGCAGAATCTTTCTCTCGAAAACTCCTAGAGCTCCCTCAACAGATGCTTTCATTGTCCATGCCTCCGCGCCATACACCAGCACAGGCATGATGAGTGACTTATAGAGTGTGATCTTTGTACGGCGAGAGTGAACTTTACTTCTCAATTGCCTACTCAGCCCAAAGTAGCACTTGTTGGAAAGAGTGATTCTCCGCTGGATTTCAAGGCTGACATTATTATTGGTGTTAATGCTGGTTCCCAAATAAACGAAGTCGTCTACTTTTTCAAACTTGTAACTGTCAACAGTGACGTGGGTGCCAAGACGCGTATGCTCTGACTGTTTGTGAGATGACAGGAGATACTTCGTTTTGTCCTCGTTCACCACCAGACCCATTTGCTTTACTTCCCTATCCAATCCCGAGAAGGCAGAACAGACGTAGCGGTTCAGTTCTGCGGCTCTTATTATCTTCTCCAACATCAGATTAAAGAAATCACATGAAAGGGAGTCCCCTTGTCGGAAACCTCATTTGGTATCAACCGGCTCGGAGAGGTCCTTCCCTATTCTGATGGAGCTGGTGGTATTGCTCAACGTCATTTTACACAGCCGTATTAGTTTCGCGGGGATACCAAATTCAGACATCGCGGCATAAAGGCAACTTCTCTTCGTGCTGTCGAAAGCGGCTTTGAAATCGACAAATAGATGGTGTGTGTCGATCCTATTCTAGTAGGTCTTTTCAAAGTTATGGCATATTGTGAATACACCTGATCTATGGTGGATTTTCCAGGCCTAAAGCCACACTGATAAGATCCAATCAGCTCGTTGACGGTAGGCTTCAGTATTTCGCACAATACACTCGATAAGTCCTTATAACCTATGCTTAGAAGGCTAATTCTTGTGGATTGGGCAGAGCACACTTAAATTCCAGTCGTCGGGCATGCGTTCATCTGACCATATTCTGCATAAGGGTTGATGCATACACCTTATCAACTCCTCGCCACTGTACGTGAATAGCTCGGCTGGCAGGCCGTCAGCTCCAGCAGCTTTGTTGTTTCTCAGCCGCGTAATCGCTATTCGTACCTCGTCATAGTCAGGCGGTGGGACAGCTACTCCATCATCATCGACTGGGGACTCGGGTTCGTCTTCTTCACTACTTTCAGCGCTGCTACCATTCAGTAGGTTGTAAAAGTGTTCCCTCCACAATTTAAGTATATTCTGGACGTCGGTCAGCAGGTCGCCATTGTTGTTCTTACAGGAGTTCGCCCCGGTCTTACCTTCCGTAAGCCGCCTAACCCTCTTGTAGAATTTCCGAGCGTTCTTCCTGTCGGCCAGCATCTCAAGCTCTTCGCACTCACGTATTTCAGCCTCTCTCTTCTTATTGCGGCAAATACGTCTCGAATTCTTCTTCAGTTCCCTATAACGGTCCCACATGGCTCGCGTTGCACCCGATCGCAGTGTGGCCCTGTAGGCGGCATCTTTTTTCTCTCCGGCTTCTTTACATTCCTCATCGCACCAGTTGTTTTTCGGGCTCGCTGAAATCCAACTACTTCTTTGGCGGCGGTACTTAATGATCGGCAAATGTGGTTCCACTGCTCGTGTATGTCGGATTGTTGAAGAGTGCTCTCAGAGAGCAGGTGTGTGAGTCGAGTGGCGAATAAATTGGCCGTCTGTTGTGATTGCAGCTTTTCGACGTTAAGCTTTTCTTGCATTGTTGGGTGTACATTTTTTGCTGCACAGGGGCGGGTGCGTATCTTGGCTACAACATGATAGTGGTCCGAGTCGATGTTTGGCTCTCCGAGTGTACGTATGTCCAAAACGCTTGAAGTATGCCTTCCGTCTATCACAACATGATCGATTTGGTTTCTCGTTTTTCGATCTGGAGACAGCCATGTAGCTTGGTGGATGTTCTCATGCTGGAACCTAGTACTACATATTACCGTGTTTCGGGTCCCGGCGAAGTCAATCAGCCTCCGTTATCGGACGTTTCGTCGTGGAGGCTGAATTTTCCGACAGTGGCGCCAAAGATCCCTTCCTTGCCCACCTTGGCATTAAAATCGCCAAGCACGATTTTGACATCATGTCGGAGGCACCGCTCATATGTACGTTCCACGCGCACATAGAAGAGATCTTTGGATGCCTCATCCTTCTGTTCCGTCGGGGCATGGGCGCAGATGAGCGAGATGTTGAAGAATCTATCTCTGATGCGGATTGTGGCTAGACGTTCATCCACCGGGGTGAACGCCAGTACTCGGCGACGGAGTCTCTCTCCTACCACGAATCCAACACCGAATTTCCGCTCCTTTACGTGGCAACTGTAGTAGACGTCGCAAGGCTTCACGCTTACTTTTCTTTGCCCCATCCATCGCATTTCTTGGATAGCGATGATGTCAGCCTTTGTCTTCCCGAGGACATCAACCAGCCGGGCAGAGGCACCTTCCCCATTAAGGGTCCGGATATTCAGGGTGCATACCCTTAAATCATACGTTTGCCGTGGTCGTCATCAGAAAAAGAGGGTCTCATCCGAGGCTTTTTAGATTTTTTCATTAGGCGGGGTTCTAACGTGGCGGGACCCAAACCCAGCGCACGCGAAGTTTTACGCCTTCTCACTTTAGCTCGCTCACAAACGGGTGTTTGGTTGCTACCCAGAGGATACGTGGATATAAATATCCGGACGTTGTGAGCTGCGATTTGAACCGTACGCACAAGAATCGCTTCTGGCCACTCCCAGGTGAATGGCAGTCAAAAGTTTTCCACCTCTGCGCACGGAACCATCCTCCTTTTGAGTAAATTAGCGTCCTTAAATTCCGAAATATTGAAGTTCCAAGCATTTCTGAAATTTACCGTTATATGAAAAGCGGCCTCAATTTTAGCCCGATTTCAATAATTTTCAACCATACTGAGTTTGGTACAAATTGGTAGAACGGTTACCGAGATACATATATGTGATCAGAAGTGGGGGGTGCCACGCCCATTTTCCAAAATTTTATCATAAGTGTATTTCTTGGTAAAGATTTGTTGCAAGCATCAATTTTGAATAAATATTTACTGATTTATCGAAGATTTCGTATTTCTCCAAATTACCGTTATATGGGATGAGGGCGTGGTTGTTGCCCGATTTTAAAAATTTTCGGCCATTTGGTATGCTGTACCAAGGCCAACAACTGTGCCAAGTTTGGAAGAAATTGGTGCAGCGGTTACACATGTAACCATAAGTGGGCGTGGCTACGCCCATTTTCCAAAAATTTATATATTCTTATAATATTATTGTATTTATATATTCTTATATTATTATTGTAAATATCAATTTTGAGTGAATAATTTTTCTGAAAATTAATTATTAATTACCCATTTTCAATACCATCCGTCCTACACCCGAAAGAAGTGCACGTACAAAGTTTCGTTAAGATATCTCAATTTTTACGAGTTATCGTGTGCACAGACGGACGGACGGACGGACAGACAGTCATCGCTTAATCGATTTCTCTTTTCATTCTGATCATTTATGTATAGATTTGTCTATATCTATCTCGATTCGTTTTGCCTGTTACAAACAACCGTTATGTGAACAAAGTTATAATACCCTTGTGCACAAGTGCGCTCGGGTTTAAAAATCAACGCGAGCTCCAAGATCGATTCGTATAATTTATAAAATAATGCATTTTACTTAATTTTTGTAAAACAACAAAACACAGCGATTTAACTAAGACTGAAATTGCAAACACTTATTGTGTATTATTTTTAAAATACATTCAATATACGGATTTGACTATGTAGCTTTGTAGCCCGTTGAATTTTAGTATGAAGATTTGAAATTTTGAAGATGTTGGGCTGTTGATTTCCGTTCTTCATGCAACTTATGATCGAAATTGATTTTTTATATGGAAAATAATTTTCGTGACAGTCAAAAAAAAAAATATTTCAAAAATCTACGGTAAGATCTAGCTTCGTTAAACTTGCACTTACCAAAATTGAATGGGCTGCTAAACTGCATTCTAAAATTTTTTCTACAAAGAGTAATTAGGGAGTGCAAAATTGTAATGAACATTTTTGGAGTTTTTTTGTAGTACTAGATATCCACAATTTATATAGATTTTCCAGGGTTAACCGTACCTCAATATGCCTCAATTTATGAAAAATCAATTGTCAATTCTCGAAATTTTTAGAACGATTCAGGGATCGAATCGGAACTGAAAAATCTAATCGGAATGTCTCGATTAATCGATCTTCGATATAACAAGTAATTTTTAGCAAAAAAAAAACCGACTTAAAAAAAATATATATGTATCTATATATTTTATGATCCAATGATCGGATCTAAACCAAATTAGTATGGGACCACCTCTGAGACACTGCCTTTCCGTTGCATAAGAATTATTGAAATCGGTTGACGTGGTGCAAAGTTATGCGGTAACATACATAAAAAAAAAAAAAAAAAAATATTCCGACGAACTGATAACCTCCTCCTTTTTTGGAAGTCGGTTAAAAATAGAGGCTATAATTCCCGTGAGTTTCTCCAATTGTCTTCTAATCTTCTACTTTAGAAAAACACATAAGAATTCTAAACGTTGCACAGAGGGGTAGTTGAACTGGTACCGGCAGAGCTACATGGAAGAATAATATTTGCAAATTTTAGTGGATTAGAGAAATGAACTACAGTCATAAAGTTATGTAACACCACTCAACGGCGCTGAGATTCTTGCTTGGGTGTTATGCTTGACAGTTCGTAGTTTGGAAACAAGCAAAAAAAAAACTGCTGAAAAGGTGCGTTTGCTGTGCACTGACCATTGGAAATGTTTACTACTGCCGAAAAATAAGCCGAAAATACTGCTGCAGTACTGTACCTGTTTTCTTTACATGTACAGGGTGTTCTGTCGAAGTGTTCAATGAGTAAAGGGGGGTGATAGGAAAGTCAAGACGCCCGACAACTTTAAGAGGGGAGGCTGGGACGGTGGGGGAGGAGGGGTTCAATATAAAAATTTGGAGAGTTGCAGGGAGAAAATAGTTGTCAGTATATTTAGAAAAAATGCTCTACTTAAGGGTAAGTTCTAGTAAAAATTTGCTAATAAGTTTTTAAGGTAGTAAAATAGTACGATTTCTTCCCAAACTACATATATGTATGTATGTATCTCATTACTTTAAACAATCAATTCTTGTAAATATGTATGTATATATATCCAAAGGTTTCTAGGAAACGACTCTAACGATTTTGATGGAATTTTGTATTCAGATAATGTTTTTAATTTTAAAGGTATCTGGAGATATTTGTTCAAAGTTGCCACGTATTCGAAATTACTTATAATTATTAATTCTAATAAGGCACAAAAGATTCACTAAAAAATAAAGTTAGAAGACATTTCAAATAAAACAAACTACTATATAATATAGTTAGTTCGATGCGTGTATGAAATTTCTGCGTGTTAGATAGGGTGCAATTTATTTCAATAAACCTCAACATAATGGTTACTCCGTATAGTGTTTTTTAATCATATGTTATTTTGATTTAATTTGGTTTTTTAAACAGGTAGCAACCCTTCTAAATGTAATTGAAAATTAGGCCCTTTCAAAGCCGTTTTGGATGATACCCTTAGCGTAGTAATTCATTGAAATTAATTGAATTACATTTTTTGACAGGTGGCAACCCATCTCTTGTTCCATATCCATGTTGTTAAAATGAATTTAACCTATCATATACATTGAATTTAATTTTTAAGCAAGTGGCAGCCCTGTTAAAAATAGTTTCAAACTATAACCTTATTAAACTTTTCAGTCTGACACCACTATGGTTATACATATTTCAGTTACCTTATTCCCTGGAATTAAAGTTGAATTTAATTTTTAAGGAGATGGTAATCCTCCCACATGTTGTTTAGAAACAAAGCCTTTTCAAAAACTTCTCGATTGATACCCATATTGTAGTATTCATTTAGTTTAATTGCATTTTATTTTTTAGCAGGTGGCAACCCTTTTCATGTTCTAACCTAGATATAAACCTTCTCCGCGGCGATATGAATACGTAGGTATCAATGTTTCCACCATCGGACCACGATATCATGGAGTCTATCGATGTCAAACTGCAAGCAACTTTATTTTCGTTGTTTTGGTCGAATACTTGCACATACTTCTAATCTATTTACTGGACTTTAAACATTTGCAGTTTTAAATATTGAAACACGTCGTTTTTAAACATTTTTAGTTAAAATTTTCATGAAAATAATTTTGGCCGCCTAAATCGGTCAAATACCCCTATGTGCGTTGTCTAATTGTTTTCTAACCTAAATGTTTGTTGAATTGCCGCCTGCGAAATTCGCTTAAACAGTCAATGATACCAGATAGCATTTGCCCACCCCCGTTTAACTCTTCGCAGATGGCCTTGGGTATTATGATACATAATGCAATGCACTATCACCCTCAGGCCTTCGTGCCTTCAAAGCTTAAATCAGTCTCTTATAATCTGGGATGTGATCATCCTAACGAAAAGGATACATATCTATCTAAAAATTGTCCACGCCATTCAATCCTTTTTGAAGTTTTAACTTTGCGTATTTTAATATTGCTAATGCTTAGGCCTGGAACACCATGGACCATCTACCTTTTAGAACTGCAAGATTAGTGGCCGGTTCTTTAACCTTGTTTGAACCATCTATGTACCAATTTACATAGGTATTTGAGGTCAACGGCAGGAAGCCGGTTTCGTCAGCCTTCACGATCTGATATGTGCAACACAAACGGGTTCGATTTTCGTACAAAATATAGGTAAGTTGGGCTAGTGGCCACTTAAAAAGCAGTGCTATAACTAGAACTACAGTATTAGGCTCCTTGTAATATCAAGATTTGGAATTCCATTTACCCTTGCTGAAGCAGTTTGTTCTAACAAATCTCGTCAAGAATTTCAGATTCACTACATCAAGGTCATCCAGAAAAAGCAATCCACAGTGTCACAGCTTCCTTCTATACAGAGTGGGAAAGTTACCAAGAATATGAAAAATACCCTTTTTCAATGGTTTTTGCAGCTTCTGTAGCATGTCCGGGAAGATGCTGGTCAGCTTATTCATCTCTAAAACAATTTACTTTAAGAACCACTTAAGATGATATTGAATGTATCATACTTTCTGAGAGATTACAATCTCCAAAGTCTTGTCCGATTTACATGGTCGCGTCTCTTTGCAAATCCGTCCACCGTGCAGTTTCCGTCTATGTATGTCCCTTTGTCGAGAATGAGTTCAGCTCAATAAAAACAAAGACCACACTGTAGCTTTCAAAATGTACAAATCTGTAAAAAAATTTACAAATCGTGTGACTCCTGATTTAGAATATGATCTACTTTCAAATGAATTTCCGTCATATCTTGTAGCATTTTTTTAAATAAAAACGGTTTGCTGTAATTCTTGTGAATGTATAGCCTCCATCACCAGGGCTGCCAACTATGCTTAGATATGAAGTGCCATATTGAGGATAAAAAAGTGCCAAAATGTGCCAAATAGAAAAATAAAAGTGCCAAAAAGGTGTCATTATTCTTAATTCTTTCCATTTAGAATTAAAATTGGAAGCACATTCCTAAAACAAAAGTCCAATGCTAAGATAAACCAGTTGTATACACTATAGAAATTAGAAAATTTTAGTTGAGAAAACCCAGTACACGCAAAGGATTTCACAAAAATGTATTGAAATATTAATATTTTTCAAAAGTGCCATTTTGGCGCTTTGTGCCAAATTGAAAAATTAAGTGCAATTTGAAGTAAAATAGGGCCAAAAATGGCACGGTTTGAGCCAAGTTGGCAGCCCTGTCCATCACTGCATGGTAATCGAAATGAGAATATGGAATTAGTGTTTCATGAAAAAATATCCTTTCCCGCTTTATATTAAACTAGGAGCCATATGCTAAGATGGCCATAGCAATGGTATTTTTATGCGAGTTTGAACACATTGCTCCGTGCCGACCGAAAGAAAATTGACAGTGTTGCAAAATAGAACTTGCCTTATGCTGCCTCCAAATAATAAATATTTCAGAGCCATAAATATTATAATGCGAAAAATCAATAAAAGTGTCACGATAGAGCTTTATCTACATTGCAATGTTTTTCAAAGTTTAGAGTTTTTAAATGGCAACCCTTTTAATTTTCAGCACGATCGTGGCCGTAAATACGAGATTGACGTAAAGACGCGTGAGGAGATCACTTCACTAATCGCACATCATGTAACTGCCGTAAATTACATTTATCGCAATACTAAATTCGATGGACGAAGCGAGCACCGCAATATACGTTTTGAGGTGAGTTAAATAAAAATAAAATAATTAAAAATATAAATCCAGCAAACGCAGTGAAACCTCGGTATAAAGAAAAATTTAAAATCATGAAAAGCTTGCTCAGCCTTTTAAAAAACGTCTTGAGCAATCTTGCCATCGATGTTTATGGAAACGATTTCAACATATATGTAATACTTCTATATTGGCAGTAAGCTAACTTCTCAATGTGTAAGCATTCCGAAATCAAAGCGAGACAGTCTAGTATGGTTTTTGTCAATGTATTGTGTACTTGAGTGCCGTTTTTGTATATGTGTTGTGTACATGTTTATTTATAAACGTATGTGTTCCTTTTCTTTCGTACGTGTTTATTGATATATCTGAACTGTAGTGTTTTCGGACGGTACTAGTCTTACTGCCAATATAGGAGTATTACATATATGGATTTCAACACCCACATTATAATACCGAATAAGCTGACAGTTAGAGTAGCATTTTGCTTTAATCTGAAAAATTAAAAAGAAATTTTACAACGATATTTTTTTTGGCAATTTTAGAATATTTTTCGCTGCATTACAACATTTTTATTTATTTAAAAATATTTCCATACATACATACATGATGTTCTACAGTATATTTGCAACAATTCACGAACTTCCTCAATTATTCTCTCTCACTCTGCAGGTGCAACGCATCAAAATCGATGACGACTCCGCCTGTCGCAATTCATACAATGGTCCACACAATGCCTTCTGCAATGAGCATATGGACGTGTCGAACTTTTTGAATTTACACTCGCTGGAGGATCATTCGGACTTTTGTTTAGCCTATGTGTTCACTTATAGGTGAGTATTTTTCATAAAAGTGCCTGTATTAACCAATCAACATCAAAATCTTTTGCAGAGACTTCACCGGCGGTACGCTCGGCTTAGCTTGGGTGGCCAGCGCCTCTGGTGCTTCTGGTGGCATTTGTGAGAAATTTAAGACTTACACCGAAACAGTCGGTGGACAATATCAAAGCACAAAACGCTCGCTAAATACGGGCATCATTACATTCGTTAACTATAACAGTCGTGTGCCGCCAAAAGTGTCGCAGTTGACGCTGGCGCACGAGATTGGGCATAATTTTGGTTCGCCCGTAAGTAGCTATAATTATTTATTTGAGATGTATTGACATAAAAAAAAATTCTAATAATAATCAAACGCTTTTCCGTTCTGCAGCACGATTATCCATTGGAGTGTCGGCCAGGCGGCCTAAATGGAAACTTCATTATGTTCGCCAGCGCCACCTCAGGCGATCGGCCGAATAATTCTAAATTCTCGCCCTGCTCCATACGCAACATATCCAACGTTCTGGATGTGTTGGTCGGAAACTCGAAACGGGATTGCTTCAAGGTATCGGAAGGTGCCTTCTGCGGCAACAAAATCGTCGAATCGGGCGAGGAATGTGACTGCGGTTTCAACGAAGACGAGTGCAAGGACATTTGTTGTTATCCGCGCATCATCAGCGAATACGACCTCTCGATGAATAGCTCGGCGAAAGGTTGTACGCGGCGGGCCAAGACGGAGTGTTCACCTTCGCAAGGTCCTTGTTGCCTCTCGAACTCATGTCAGTTCGTGCCAACCAACTACCATCAGAAGTGCAAAGAAGAAACGGAATGTTCCTGGTCGAGCACATGCAACGGCACCACTGCCGAATGCCCGGAGCCAAAGCCGCGCGACGACAAAACGAAGTGCAACAATGGCACTGCGCTCTGCATACGCGGCGAGTGCTCGGGCAGCATTTGTCTGCTGTGGAATATGACTGAGTGTTTCCTCACCTCACAAGCGGTGCCGCAAGTCGACAAGCGTCGACTGTGCGAGCTTGCTTGTCAGAATGGTAACGATAGTGGTACTTGTCGCAGCACTAGTGAATTTGCTCATCGGGTTGGTCTGCCGGAAGGCGGCATTAACTTAAGGCCCGGTTCGCCATGTGATAACTTCCAGGGCTACTGTGATGTGTTTCTTAAATGCCGCGCTGTTGACGCAGATGGACCGCTGGTCCGACTGAAGAACCTGCTGCTTAATCGCGAGACCCTACTCACCGTAGCGCAATGGGTCACCGAATACTGGTACTATGTAGTTATAATAGGCGTGTGCTTTATCATTGTGATGGGCATATTCATTAAGTGTTGCGCTGTGCACACGCCCAGCTCAAATCCGAAGAAGCGTCGAGCGCGTCGTATTAGCGAAACGCTGCGCGCACCGATGAATACATTGAGACGGATGGTGAGTAAATGTGATTTACTTTTTCTAAGCTATTCCGTCACTAATATAAATTTGTTCCCGACAGCAACGTCATCATCAAGGCCGCGGCGCCGGTCCACGCAGCATACCACCGCCAGCGCACGAACAACGTGGCGCTGCCACCAGCGCCCATCATCGTAGTACGCATCCCCATAATTGGGATCGTCATCAGGGTGGACATTCCATAGTGCCGCTACCCACGGGTGGTCCACATCATAACCATCATGCAAGCGGACGCGCGCCAGCAATTGCAGCCAATGCTGCTGCAGCAAGCGGGCGGACGCCGGCCAACGGACGCAGCTCGCGGCCATCAACGCGACCTTCGAGCGGTACACGCAGCACAACGCATGGCGGGTATGCAGACGCGCCACCACCTGGCCTTGTGGTTGGTGGTGTGCCAACTGGTGTTGGTGTTGGTAGTGGTGGTGGTAATGGCGTGCCAAATGGCGCGCTAGTAGTGGGAGGCGCCGGCAGTAGTGGTGGGCCCAGCGCTGGTGTAATTGCGCGCCAGCAAATACCGCTGCCACTGCCGCCCACCGGCGCGGTACAAGCGCAACATTTACAACAACAGCAGCAACAACAACAAGTGCAGGCAACACTCTCGCAGGCATTTTATGCGCCACCGAAAGGTGTGTTTCCGCCGCAAGCGGTCCAAAAGGCAAAACGCGCTAAAGCGTCAAATAAAAGGCGCGCGTAGTTTTTATTTCAGTACAAAAATGTTCATTCATTTTCCTTATTGTTTCGTTTGTTACAATTTCAACGCACGCGCGTATTCAAAATTTACCTCACTTGTGTACCATTTTCCTATATTTTTATTTTCCATTTTTATTTACTCGTAATTGATTTTATTTTATTTCTTTCCTTAAACACTTTTATCGAAAATCCATTCGATAATTTGATTCAACACAGTACCAGCCGCCAAACGAAATAAATCCCGCAATCCAGCAGCTGGGCGCTCTTCTAAAGAGCCGTCCCAGCGCGCGCAGCAGGCCGCGCCGAAAAGACACCGCAAGGTCGTTTACTGAACCTGTAGTCGTGTACCTAATGATCTCCACTCCAAAACAACTGCTACACACAATAATATATACCACGTTTTCATTCTCACCAAATTGGTATGACACGCTTTCCAATCCCTTACGATTTATTTTCGTTTACTAAAATTCTTTCACTTTTATTAGCATTTGTGTCACTTTCACTAATTTCTTAAATTTTTTTTAATTTACTGTTTTGTTTTAGCCGTGTTTGCATTTGGTGTTTTTGCACAAGCAAATAAACATTTTTAGTTTAAAGATACATATATATTTATATATATATATATATATATAATTGTCATTTGTATTGTTGTATTTCATTTAAATGTTGTTGTTTTGTTTCAGCATGTACCAGCGTTTGGTTTTACTTAAGCGATAATAACAAATAAACAAATTTATATGATTTATTTAGTATTCAAATATTTAGCACTAAACAAATAATAACTAACATTTTGTTTTTTTTTTTTGGTAAAGTTTTTATTTTTTATACTAATGTTAATTTTTGAATATTCATACTAAAGACTGAGAATGATGAGTGCTTGAAATGAAATGCTAGATAAACTAATTGAAAAGTAGTAGAAATAACATTACGGATGAGACCACATCAGACCGGGTCGGTTCCTGTATAAAAATAAGCTGACTTCGAGAAAAATTTCGCGTCATACAAATAAACTGGTTTCAATAGCTGCTCTTATATTAATCAAAATATAAACCTGCTACTTGGATGCAATCACTGTTGTAAAATTTTACTAGCGTTCAAGCGAATTTAAGCACCCAGTAAAAATAAAGTTTTTCTGGAAAAATTGGTTGATTTCTCAGCATATCTCCATATATCACGATGTACATACATAGGTACTCCTATGTATTTAGTCTACTAGTCAAAAAATAGGATTCCCTAAGGTCCCAAATAGACATTTGTTTCAGTGATGAGGTCTTCATTCGACCCAAATCTTTTACCTCACATCAATTTTTTCGGGTTTGCAAACATCTAATAGCGGGATTAAGATAAGTTGCAATTGGGTAGAGGTAGCAGTTCGTGCAGCAAGTTATAGAATATGAACTAACAACAGGACAATTCTGGCCAAGATAGTAAAAAGTCTTTAGTAAGACAAAGAAAGACATATGGCAAGATAGTTCGATAGACTTTTGTTATTCAAGCACAAAAGTCTTAGAAAAACACGCTCTCATACACCACTAGTGGTGAAAAGTTATTGAGAGAAAACACTTGTATATCATTTAGCTCGCGTAGCTCCAACAGTCGCAATGGCCGAGTGAGCAAGGCATAGGCATTTCGAGAGATCCGAGTTCGAGTCCTTGAGCAGTGGATTTATATATGTATATATATATATATATATATATATATATATATGTATGTATATATATATATATATGTATATACAAGAGCGCTCGGGTATAAAAAAATTAGTTAAAAAAGAAATGTGCAAAATAAAATAAGTATAAGGGTATTATAACTTTGTTCACATAACGGTTGTTTGTGACAGCCAAAACGAATCGAGATAGATATAGACAAACGTATACATAAATGATCAGAATGAAAAGAAAAATCGATTAAGCGGTCTGTCCGTTCGTCCGTCTGTGCACACGATAACTCGTGTAAAAATTTAGATACCTTAACGAAACTTGGTACGAGTACTTCGTACTACGTGACAATAACCACGCCTACCTCCCATATAACTGTAGTTTTCAGAAATACGAAAACTGCGATATTTTAGCAACTACTGAAGATTATTCACTCAAAATTGCAATACTTTTTAGACGTAAATTAAGAATATTATACATTTTTTGAAAACGGGCGTAGCCACACCCACTTATGGTTACATCTGTATATCTTGGTAATCGCTCAACCAATTTCTCTTAAACTTGGCACAGTTGTTGGCTAACGTACCAAATGGCTGAAAATTTTTTAAAATCGGACATTAACCATGCCCACATCCCATATATCGGTAAATTAGAGAAATACGAAATCTTCGATAAATCAGTAAATACTAAAGCTACTTTATTCAAAATTGATGTTTGCAATTATTCTTTACTAAGAAATACGCTTATGATAAAATTTTGGAAGGTGGACGTGGCAACGCTCTCTTATTATCACATATATGTATCCCGATAACCGTTCTACCAATTTGTACCAAACTCGGTGTGGTTATTGTGCTTGACACGTAAAAGCAAAACGTTGGAAATTATTGAAATCGGACTAATATTACGGCCACTTTTCATGTAACGGTAAATTTCAGAAATGCTTGAAACTTCGATATTTCGAAATTTAAGAACGCTTATTTACTCAAAATTGATACTAACAACATGCCCTTGAAAATTTGGAATTTCGGGAAATAAGTGTGATACCGCCCCCATATGACTATATAAGTTTATCTCATTATGTCTAACTGAACGTTCTGTCGAAGATGTTTAAAATAGGGGTAAAACCAACCCGCTTACCCCGTAGCGGTAGTTTTCGGAAAGGAGAAAAAAACATATATTTAATACTTGCGCCGGGTATTTAATGTTCGGCTCCTCCCGAACTTAGACTTTCTTACTTGTTTTAGTTTAGTTTTCTTTTCACTTTAGATTTTAATGTTTAAAAAAGGATTTTTTTTAATTTCATGTAATATTTAGAAATTTCTTCTATTTATTTTTTAGTTTTCTAATTTAATTTGTTTTTCTTTTGTCAATTTCAATTTCATTTTCTTTTAATTTTTATATTTTATTGTTTTAAAAAGAAAATATAATTCTTTTATTTCATTAAATTTTTGGGATCTTATTTTATTTTTTGTCTTTTAATGTTTAGATTTTGCTAAATAAGAAATACACTTTTTTAATTTCATTTAATTTGTAAATATGTACCCAAATTTTTTTCTTTTTCTAATTCATTTCCCTTTTAATTTTAGAAAGTATTTTTATTTATTTTTCCTTTATTTTCATTTCATTTTATTCTTTTATATTCAATTTTATTTTATTTATTAATTTTTATTATTTTAAAAAGCAAAAATATATTTTTGATTTAATGTTAATAAAAATAAAAAAAGCGATCAGCATAACGCTAAGGCCTCTTCGCTAGCAGATCTTTCAATTACACTTTCGAAAGACAGTAAAAAGTTGCCAGAATTGACAATTGCCTTACGAAAGACTTTTGTATTTCGAGACAGTTTTTTTTTTTAATTCGATTCGGTCCAAACTTAGGTAGTTCTAGGGATATTTTTTTTCTTTTTTGGAACATTTAACTTCGTTAATACATAGTTAAGCCTATAAGAGACCAACAATTGCGCTGGCTTGAACAAGTCGTACGCATGGATGATGATGTTTCGGTGAAAAAATCCTTCGACACGGCTCCAATGGGTGGACAACGAACGTAAAGTCGCCGCCGAACACAATAAAAGGGCCAAATGTTTGCAGTTGGCAAAGATTTGTACCCGGCCCTGACCGACAAACCATTATAGTGCCAAATAAGAAGAAGAACGCCCACATATTTTCGGTCAGATTTTAGTTAGGGTCTTAAAATGTCCAATTGATAGCGCGGTCGGATGTTTTAAACGTGTGGCAATTTATTTTATCAATGCTTTTTAATGACAAGCTTAGAACAAAAGTTAACTCCTTTGTAAATATGTATGCTGAGGCCAATTGCTTTTGTTTTTTGAACCAATTTTATTTTAACTACTGTTTATCAGTCTCTACTTTTTCAAATTTCTTCATCGCTGACATTTTGAATTTCTTATAGTCGTCAGTCGACGTACATGCGAAGTTTAGCGATATGGGGAATATTTTATTTATTTTGGAACGAATTTCCGTTTTCGTTCAAAAAAGTACACTTAAGGTTACATAATGCCGAAACCGGTCTATCTCCAAACCTGACATGGCAAGAGATGACTAAAAAATTAAGTATTTATAGGAGCTTTGTTTAACGCTATATAGTGGATACATAGGTTTGTAGAGCATTGATAGTAAGGAAAGATGTTGTGTATGTAGGTGGTTAAAACCACAAATATTAGCGTTAAAGGAAATGTTTAGAGTTTTAACTTAATTGAGTAGTCTCAATCATTTAACACTGTACTCGGAATATGTAAATGGCGACCTATTCATTTTGGGGCTGTACATACTAATACCTAGAACAAGTAAAAGAAAAGGCAGCAGCAGCATCATTTCAAGCTACTAATTTATTTTATTAACTGCAATGTAGGATTTTATATATGGATGAATGTGATTTAATTAATATTTGTGTTGAATGAACGATAATTAATTACTAACTTAATTTTAATTCCTTAAATTTTTGATCCTTTTAACTTATTTTACTTACCTTTCTCAAAATTTTCTCCTCAATGCAAAAAACGAACAGCCGTCGCTCCGCAACCAGCAAATTATAATCGACCGCCATCGCTGCAAAATCCAGAGTTATATGCGGACGCTTATGCCGCGCTGGGACGGGGGGCATATGAGGCGACTACGCGCCCACCCAACACCAAAGTTTGACAGCAGCAACAGCAATCTCAGCGTCAAAAGTTGGCTCCGCAAACGCTCAAGAAGCAGCTAAAATCAACAGCAACAAAAACCACAGAAGCAACAACAACACAAAAATCAAATGAACTCAAATTAAATGTAAATGTCCTTTTTACGCTAATTATTATTATTTAAAACTAAAAAAATAAGCAAAACTAACAAATGTTAAACGAAACAAACAAAATAATCAAACAAAGAAAAACCATACAAAAATAAATAAATAAATATATTTTTTAAATTAAATTGATATACAAAATACACACAAAAATAAGCATAACAGTAATCAAAGTGAACATAACCTAAATTAAATAGTGAAAAAGGTTAGAAGCGTAGGTAAAAAATGTGAATTTGGTTCGGGTAAATTGCGGCGAATACAAAACAGACGTAATAAATACTGAAATATGTATTTAGTTAATAGAATTGAAAGTGAAGACAAAAATTTAAAATATGTATAATCATCCGAATATTTTGTGCAGAGAACTAAAAAAGGAAATGTTAAAAATAATACATAGAAAGCGAAAGTAAGCAATGTAAGTGTTAAACTAAAACAAAATATAACGCAAACACGTCAAAACGACTATAAATAAAAATATGGATATAAATTGTAGAAAATAAATTACATAATTACACCTAAATTCATAATTCATAAGTTAGTTATGCATACAGAGAAAGCGTTAGTACTAAATGGGCGTAAACTAACAGAATATACAGTGAAATGTAAAACAAGTATAATTGATTGAGCGAAAGTCGCAAACAGATTTAGCATTTAAAATTTACAAAAAGAGTATAAAATAAAAGATGATAAAACATTAAATATATGTATTGCATATGTACGCTACATTTAATAATATTTTTTGCATGAGAATGAAATTAAAGAAAATCTTGGACCTGCAATAAAAATTATTTTACATTTACTAATTTTATGAAAAGGAAGCTGTTTGCAAAGAAATGTTCAAGGTGTTCAATTTGTGGAAGGAAGCGAACAAATTTTTTTAAAGTATGTATTTTTACATTAATGCCTCAATTTTATGCACGCATTTTATCTTTTTTTATTTTTATGTCTAAAAATACATATTTATTTTTGCGCACTTAAAAAGCGGCTTTTACTTTTTAGCTAGTCAGGCGTCAGGTTTTATTTATAACATTAAGAACGCGAAACTTCACTTCTAGCTGATATTATAGACAGGAGAACATTTCAAGAAACCACTCAGTTCCAAGCTGGCATTCTAAACACTCCCTTATTCATAAAAATAAAATTAATTTGTAAAGCTTTATATAGGGACAATTTTGAAACAAATTTCCATTTTTAGAGCATTTAAAATCATAAAAAAAAAAAAAATTGTTAAAAACGTTTTTTTTACCATCGCAGAATAGGTCTGTAAATGTAAGAAGCCAGTACTATATCCCTCAATTAAAAAAAAAAAAACGAAATCATGAAACTATGTCTGCAGTGGGATCACGATAGCTCGTAATCCAAGTTTCCACCAAAATATTACGAGTTATTGCGATTTTTGAGTTAGCGAAATTACGTGTTATAGACAGCAAATATATATTTTATAGTAACTTTTTATTTTTTCATCATTTTGTTTTTATAATTTCGCATTTTATTTTTATTCGCAGTTTTGTAACTGCGTTTAAAAATTTTACACTCAATTTGGGATAAAAAAAAAAGCACTTGAACTCCGAATAGGTCGAAAAAGTCAATTGTGCTTTTTATTTTTATTTCATTCATAACGAGTTAAAGAATAGGACAGTTTTGCAAAACCAAAAATAAGGCTAAATCGATTTGAGAGATTGCGAGGTTGCAGGTTATCGAAATTACGCTGTATATGAATCGTGAGCATTTTATGCCATTGTTAATCAAACGTATTTTGAATTTTTTAGAAGTCTTTGGTTTACTTTATTTAACAAACAAAAATATACCTTTTTTTTTTTGGTGAGGTGGTAAGGATTTTCGGTGCTTCTTTTGGATAAATAAAATAAGTGACTTGATCCTTTTCCAAACAATACATTTTAAATTTCTCTAGCCTCCTGTATCAAAATATGAGTTTTCATATAAAGTGGACTTAGCAACTTTTCACTCTAAGCTAACGATATGTACATACATTAATACATTCATACATATACTGGATGAATATTCGGAAAATAATATAGAATTTCGAAGATCAACATAAAATATGTTATATTCAGTTAATAAGAATTTATATTTTTAGAATTTTTTTAGCAATAAACTTCGCTTCAACCACACCACCTTGACTTCTTTTGGTGCGACGCTTCCTCTGGTGATTACTATACATACATATGTACGTAATGTCATCATCGATGCTAAATATATCTACGATTCGAAATTTTTTTTTTAATTTTTTTGCTATTAAAGATTTTTTGCATATTTTAAAGAGCCGTATTTCGAGTGAAAATTTAAGAAGTTTCTTGCTTTTCCTGCGAATTTTCAAATTTGTCAAATAGGACCGTTTGCATTGCTGGTTTGGATGTGCAGCAAAAATAAAAATAAAACAAACGCCTGATGTTAACCTAAATTGCTAAGATACGAATACAAAAAACATACATATTTTGTTCAAATTTGCTTCATAAATGCCTCATTATTTTAATTATTTAAGCTTAGAATTACATAGAGTTTAATGAAAGCAAAAGATAAATAAAATAGATACATATGTATTTTTAAAAGCACATAAAGTCATAAAATGTCATTTCCTTTACTGCTTTAGTTTATCTTTTTTGTTTTAATACGATCTTATGCCTATATGTATGTAGATTAAGTGATATTGTAAAACTTGCAGACATTTGTAAGAGTTAAAATAACAAAACACTCATATAAGATTAAAATAAATCAAATTGTTAGTTGACTTTTGAAAACTTCAACTAGAGATATAATTATATGTATTTTTACGTAAATTTTTAAGTATTTTCTATGTAAAATGTGCTCATTAGAAATAAAACGAAAAAATTAAGCGAAAATCATCAACATTTATGTTTTTATCGAAGTTTTTTTTTTAATTGGAAAATACTAAAAAGGCATTTGTGTATCTTTTCCTCTGTTGGACTCTATTGCGTTATTTCTTTGTCTCTGCACTATTTCTGAATGCATTTGAGCGCACAATAAGCTGAAAAAAAATGTTAAACACGATTAGTATATTCATTGCTTCTTAAGTATTTTTTTCGATAAATCTCACAACAAGAAATATGTACATATATAAATAGTAATTAAAATCCCAGGTATTTAAATATTAAAAATTATTATACTGTGCATGTTATTTACTGGTTTGAAAAAACTACACCTACAGTCTAAAAATTTTTGTTTAAATTTGCGCATATTAAGATAAGTAGGTTTCCTCTCTTAGTGAATGCAAATTTACACACCGTGTTTATTAAATTAAACACTACTTGCTTAAAGCTCAGTTAGTCTAGACTTAACCGTAAGAAATCATTAATGATTACTCAACACGTCAATTTAAGTCATGAGCGGAAATATTTTGTTTTTGTATTTTCTTTTTCAGCTGTTTAACAGTTCGCCGCCTACAATGCCACATCAAAAAAATTCATGCAAACAAAAATGTTTGCTTTAATTTTTTTTTAAGAAATACAAAACCGAGAGTCTGGCAAGCCTGATTCTCTCACCGCTCTCAATTTTCGTAAGGCCGTAACTTAAGAACCTAAATCCTACAGGTTCTTAAGTTTTTTTACGGTAAGTTAAGTTTTAACTAACCGCCAACACAGTTTCTCATATAACAGCTCGGCTAAAACATTAAGTTAAGTTAAGTTACTGAAATTAAGTCTAGACTAACTGAGCTTTTACTTTTACTTATCATATGTGTGGCGTAAACAAATTTCAAATTTGTTTGTTGAGTTCTAAACATTTATTGTTCACAATTTACACATAAACACTAAACACTGTCTGTTTACTTTTACATATAAAATTTGTATCGTAGAGAAAAATTACACACAAAGCGTTTAAAATTTAGTAAAAATGAGCACTTAATATTTATTATTAGTAAAAAATATATCTTTACTTTGAAATGTTTTACAATTTTATAATTTTTTAAACATTTCGTGTTCAAAATCAAATCATGATTATTTTGTGCGTATATTTACTCAGGTTCTGGGTGAAAAATAAACACTTTTTAGTAGTAGTTTTACCTGCACTTTTTAGAGTGTATACAGTGTTTTAATCTAGTACTCAAAGTTCAAAAGAGGCATATTATGTTTAAAAAAAAAAAAGTAATTTTCCTGCCTTTTCTCCCATGAGACTATTTCTAAGAGGCTCGTATATAAGGCCGGCTGCACTGAGCAATTGCTCACTTGGAACGCTTGCGTGTGGAGCGCTCAAATATTTGCGTGCCAAATTTTTCGTATTTTAGTTTAGTTTTCTACCAACCGCGATTATTTTCACCGAGATGAGCTCATTTTTCTTTAAGATAGGCCTTCAATTGAGCTTTAAATTCACATTTTTTAATGTATCCAGATTCTACATCCGAGCCTTCGCTTTCGCTGGAGGAATCTAAAATTTCTTCTAGGTTGCTTATACGACTTTTATCAGTACTTGTTGATCAATATTGCTTGGTATACTTCTTAACCTTAACCTGAAGCTAAGAAGCCGGTTATTGTCCGCACCATGGTTAGACAGACCATTTCAACAATATTTAGAGTGGACTCTCTGCCCATGTACACATTTGCATTCGCAAAACATTCGCATCTTTTGATGCGAATGTGTAAAGTGATGCCAAACATTCGCATAACGAATGCGAATGCGAATATTCGCAACATCCTGATACATACATATGTATGTATGTAGTTTTAGAAGAACTTTGGACACCATCTTTCGCACCGTTCTCATCTTTAAGGCAAAAGTGAAAAGTTACGAGAAGCTGTTCTGAGCACTGCTGATACTTATTATAGTATGTAGATACAGGATTAAATAGAAAAGGCCTTAAAAATATAATTTTTATTAATTTGCGCGAATGTATGGCTGGGTGCGAAACGTGCGGAATGTTATCATTAAGTTAGAAGGAAACAGCTATGTATATGCATTTATTTTCATAATATCTTTACTTGTAAATGCCTTATATTCACGTAAACCTAGTAACTTATTTGGGTGGGCTTTCCAAAACGGAACCAATCGAAATTTCAGCGAAAGTATAAGGAATTTCGTCATGAAACTTGGTGAGGATGTTGGGGGAGGCCTCCTCAACATGAATTGTTCACTCTCACAATATAATTGCTAATAGTATTTTAGCAATTTGTTGTTAAATAATGTCCACCGTCACCCCCTAATTTTTTTAAAATATGCCACTTATCACTTATATTTTGTGTTACATATTATATTTTCAATGCTCACATGCATATTTTATGCTTTTATTATATATAATTCACCAATTAATTAAGTAAAACGCGTTTATAAATTTGTGTTCACGTTTTACCACTTTTCACAAACAAACAGAAATAACAATGGCCGACAGTAAGAGCAAATATGTGCTGCCATACGATTTAAAAGTAAATACGCCACCCAGTAACACCCAGTAACCATATATTAATATAGGTCCATATATTCGAAAATTTTTCGCCTGCGGCGCTTTATATTCTAAAAATCGATACTTCCATAAATAATAAAAATTTTTAATTAAAAATCGCGCGATTTTTTATTAAAAATTTTCACCTGCGGCGCATTATATTCTAAAAATCGATACTTCGATGAATAATGAACATTTTTAATAAAACATCGCTTTTTATTATAAAATCAATACTTCGATAAATTATGCAACTTTTTAATCAAAAATCGACCAATAAATAATTAAATTTTTTTATTAAATATCGCGCGATCATTATCTGCATTTTTTTATTGCTTCCGTTTTGTGTTTTTGAGGCATTTTTTCATATGTATGGCAGCACTAACATTTCACTTCAATTGGTGTACAAAGCAAAAGGTGAGGTTAAATTCGGTATTTTTTGCAACTTTAAATGCGAATTACTTTAAAACTATAAGCCTCCGGAGGTCTTCAGATTTAGAATCTGAAAAAGCTCCTCTATACTCCCTAATATTTTTTTTTTCAAAGCCTGGATGCGTTTTGGAAAATTTTCCCACTTATTTAATTTTGTCTGAAAACTCGGTTATGAACGAGGTTAACGCGGTTACGAGGCATTTACATTTCAAAAATACATATGTAAAACCTTATATATGGGTTACTGGAGCCTTAAAATCGATTACACAAGTGCGCAATCATATGCTGAATAAGAACCCGAGCATACCAAGGAGCTGATATCTGCCACCGTAACGCAATCTGGGTAAATTCCTAGGGCTGCAATGATTCGTCAGTATATCTGTTACTAAGTAGTTAGCCCGGGCAGACGTTGTCCTGCTACACATAGATACATAGGCAGGTTACATACATTGTAGATATTATGGGTCTTCACACCAAAGCTTGGTGCTCGGTAAATTGGTGTTCGGTAATATTTTCCCATGTATTTTGTTTGTGTAACACTAAAAATTTTACAAAAAATTACCGGACACCGAGTTGCCGAATACCTTTCATTTGATATCGAGATTTACAAAATATTGTTATTATTGTTCACTACGTTTGAAAAAAACACGATCTCTGGTTACGGTTCAAACATCAGCCAGGGGATGGTGTCCAAACGGTAAATTTTTTGTTGCTGTTGATATGCGCATGTTTATATGTATATATACATACTACATTATTTTGTTGCTATCCTACCTATTTCTCCCCAACATAAACATATGTACATATGAAGCGTAGCCGCGAATAACATTGGAAAACTCTCGCTTCGGATATGGGCAGTTTGTAGTTAGCGTAAACAAACATAGCGACACGGGATTTTTAAGAACGTCTCGCAACGTATAGAAAAAATTTCAATGAAAAAATAAAATATTTTTTCTCGAATTCAAAAGTATCCTATCTTTTAAGTTGGAACCAACAATACACACCCACAAAATTTCATTGAAATCGGTTAAGCGGTTTCGAAGATTAGCGTAAACAAACACAGTGACACGGGATTTTTACCTTCCTTTTATTAACTCGGGATGTAACTATGTAATATTGATGCGCCTAAAAGATGCAGCGATTTCTATTCTCAAGTTACATACCTGATGACAGTACGAATGGCAATTATAATAGGGAGGTTTTAGTTTTTTAAACTATAATTTTATTATATATTAAGATTGAAGTTGTTTGATAAAGCGAACCGAAAATATGTTAGAAATGGCTAGCAGCCTTATCGCGGAGATTAATTTCATGTCAAACAGGCTGATTTCGCTTATTTTGTATTTTAAACGAATATATTTTTCTAAACTTTTGTTATGAATGTCTTAAATTTAAGTGTGAAGTTTTATTCGCAAACTTAGAAAATAGCAAATTGTTTCACTTTTTTACTTAACACGCGTTTGTGCCAACACATAGAATAAATATTACAGGTATTGTCTTCCCAGCTATCGCACATTCAATTATGCCTTAATTATAAAACATCATTGTTGCCCATGCTTAAAGGTTTAAGGTAAGGGAAAAATGGATATTTCAAGCACTATGTACACATATGTATGCATTTTTTTAAAAAAGGTTTTTTTGCTGAGAACTTATTTAAATTCCAAAAGCGAAGGCCAATTGAATTAAAAAAAGAACCTACCAGTGGGACCGTTTTCATCCAAGTGGATCAAAAGTGATACATTTTTCGATGAATTTTGGAGAGATACTTCTTTCTAAATTTTGATACATTTCGAATCGTGTAAAAAAATTCCCGTAGAAGCCGAAAAACTTGCCAGAGATCTTAACAATTTCTTCGCACATAGTGACAAAAGGGTGGATGAATTTGCCGAGTTTCAAAACTACTACGTTGGGGTTAAAAATAATAAAACTTTTCGAGTGTCAAACGTTCGATGGTTATTGCTGAAGCAAGCTGTTGATCGTTTACTGTCCCAGTGAAGCGAGTTGCAATTATTTTTAACCGACTTTCAAAAAAGGAGGAGGTTATCAGTTCGTCGGAATATTTTATTTTTACTTATTTTTTTTATGTATGTTACCGCATAACTTTGGACCACGTCAACCGATTTCGATAATTCTTGCATAATTTGCATCGGAAAGGTAGTGTCTCAGAGGTGGTCCCATACTAATCTGGTTGAGATCCGATCAGTGGATCATGAGATATATATATATATATATTTTTTTTTTATATGGGAGTTGAAGTCGGTTTTTTTTTGCTAAAAATTACTTGTTCATATCTTGTTTCGATAACGGTGTGAAGTAAACGCGATCTATTGCGGAAAAAATTGATTCCGCAACAGTAAAAATTTAATATTAGTTTTTGTCAATTATTTTGGATATTGTCAATCGAATGAGCATAGAATTTTAAAGCGATTAATACAGATTGCATAGATTATATAAATATTAATGTATGCCAAGTAACCCAGCTGATATAGACCAAACGTCTAACCCAGATAATCATATACCTATTAAGACGTACATACATATTTGTATATCAACAGCATATTTAAGGGAAGTCCAAAATTTAAAAAAAAAATAATAAACTTCAATGTTATATTGAACTTTGTTTGCAAATAAAAAAGAGATTTGATTTTAACAGTAAAGTTTGAAAAGCCTTGCATGTATTGATCAAGTGTCATATAAAGAAAGCACTGATTAAATTTTAACAGTTTTAAACAAATTTCAAAATGTTTTCCAACTTTAATTTGCAACTTCTTATGCGCATATTTACACAGATTCTGGTTTAAAAATATACACTTTTCAGTAGTGGTTTAATACGGTTGACAAGCGTTCTCGCTTTTTTGCATAAACAGCCTTTATTTGCTTTAACTCATGCATTTTCCTCTTTTAAATGCGCGTTAGCATCCGAACAAATGCACAAAATTTTCGAGAGTTTACTCGAAACAGGAGAATTTTCGATGACAACACTCGTAAAACGGCCACCTGTTGTCTTTTGTACCAGGGTTTTGCGAATATTCGCATTCGCATTCGCAACCGCGGAGCTTCCGCATTAATTTTAACATTCGCATTCGCATTCATAATAATCAATGCGGAGCTTTTGCGAATGCGAATGTTGTGCAAGTGCACCGATAAAACGTATATATGGCAAACAAAATGATAAATTGTAGCCAATATTTTTGCCTGTGGTCGTGGGAGTATTTGTGTAACAAAACTGGTCAAATGTCATATTTATCAACTTTGATAAAAATGTCTTTAAACATATCATTTCTTAAGGTATATAACCGAGCTATCAATGGGCAGTCATACAAGTTCCAACCAGCGTTGCCAGGTTGACGTTTTTAACGTCATTTGAACCTTTTTGTACCCTGTTGACGTTTGGACGTTTTTTATGTAAAAAATGACGTTTCTTAACTTCCCAGGAATTTTTTTCTCTTACTAAATCTTGCCAGTAAAACTGATTTTGAATTATTTTCTTAATAAATCTTTACAAGCTTTGTGTTTTGCAGAAACTGCTTCAAAAGATATTTATTCTTTGGACACAGATGACTTAAATATGATGCATACACAGCGTACGCGCATTTTTTTTTTTTTTTTGAGTCTTGGACTAGTATGCGACTTTTTAAGACTTCATTGAAAATGTAATGAACGCAAAAAAGGCTGAAATATTGCTATGCTCCTTCTTAACAAAACGTAATTTAGCGTTTTCGACAGCCGACCCACTTACCAAATGTCTACAAGAAAAAAAAATTATTAAAAATCAACGCGATTATTTATCCCCTTTAAAATTGCACATTATTGCCCTGAAATTTAATGGGCTATCAAACTGCATACTCAAAATTCTAAAAAATCTAAATAAAAAGTTGAAAATCTAGCTGAAGCTTAGCCGATTTTTTATAATTTTTGCACAAAGTTTGAAATGTGGATTTATATTTTGTTTGTTATATAATGAGCTTTTATGGAAAAATAATAAACACTAAATAAACAAAGGAAAAACAGCCAAAATCGATCAAAATGGAGATGACTTAATCAGCTGTATGTATAAAATGATTTTTATATCAACGATCTTAAACCAGTTTACAATGAATTTTAAATGTGCAATGATATTTTAGTATACCTTACGTACACATGTACCTTTGCATACAATAAAAGTTTAATAACAATTTTTTGTACATTCATTTGAATAAGACGTTTTTGGGTAGGAAATGGCGTTTTTTCAGACCAAGAGAGACGTTTTCTCATGCCGAAGACCTGGCAAAACTGGTTCCAACTTCTACTTGACCTTTGACGTATGTCAAAGAGAGTCCCTTTCATACTATTTTTTTTCGTACCTGCCTTGCTTTCTTTCTTTATTATGATTTTTTTGGACCAATCTTAAAAAAAGTACTAGACACGAAAGAAGAAAGTGTGCACTGTATTTCTTAACCAAATTTTCGTTATTTGCTGGTGATGTTAAATATATTCTTTTCAATAATTTAAAATGGGGCTCTTTGGGTAATTTATTTTTAGCAAAAGTTTAAAGATCAGTAATTTTATTACTTGTCGGGCAATATTTTTTTCGTGGGAATATACATTGGATCCTTGGCTAAAAATTGCTGTGGTAAAACTGTCTTCTTTGCTATTTATAGTCAAAGAGTAAGCTTCTTCAATAGGGATTTTAAGCAGAAATGATCTACGTCTAGCTATAAGGAGAATCGATGCTCAAATAATTAAAAAACTATAGGTCTGACCTTTTTTAAGATACAAATTACGTAACTATCTGAGATTCAAATGCATATAAAAAACGAGGTGCTTTTTTAAAAAATAACAATCAGCCTCATTGTGTAAGTCGTAAATTAAGCTGAATTGTACGACTCGACAACATCGGCATTGCCTACTGTCGTGCTGAAATAAGTAAACGACAAAAAGCGTCGAAAACTATGCAGTCCTGCCCAGTTTTTTCAGTTTTAATGCACTAGTCGAGTCGAAATTTTAGGCAATAACATGAAATTTTCGATACAATGCGACTCTCGAAAAACGACTTACTTTCGATACGACTCTCGCAATGAGGCTGAATATTCCGATCCGGCTGGCAGCCACGACTTTGAAAACAGAATTTTGTTCAAAATTTTCATTCGTGGAAAATAATAATTTATTTTTTATATCCACCTATTAAGCTCGCTATAAGCACAAAATGTTCAAACCAGGCGCAGAAGAAAGCATTAAAAATTAATTACAAAAAGTAAAATCGAAAAACGCTGATGAAGTTACAGATTCCCGAAATTCTGAAACATCCAAAGGAATGAGAATGAAGATTAAATTTTAAAAGTAAAAAAAAAAACGCGACACATCTGGTTTGGCTTGTAAGCGCTGTTTAAACAACGATCTCGCCATTATGCTAGATTCTAATTGTTTCTTAAAAATACTTGACATCCGCATTCGCATCCGCAACCGCGGATGCTAGCTATTAGATATTCGCATCCGCATTCGCATCCGCGGATGTCTAAAATTCCACATTCGCAACATCCCTATTTTGTACAAGTAAGCAAACAAAGGAGGCGAGTCTGACGTCTGCGGTAGCCGAGTGGTAAGAGTTGCGTGCTAAAGGCCTGTAGCTGCCAGGTTCGATCCTCGGTTTGAGCGATTGCGAAAAATTTTTTTGTTTTTATTTTATTTGATTTATATTTTTGATTTTACTTTATTTTATTTTCATTTGTTTTATTTTATATATCTTTTTTTATTTTACTATTAGTTAATTTATTTTTTAGAGTTAAATTTTGTTAAAAAAGACAACAACAACTAACTGAAAGCAACGTTAAAAAGTATATAAGTATAAGTTATAAAAAATGAATAAAAAAGAAATAAACCCACTCGAACCCATGCACTTGCGGTTCGTTAATCCGCATTACTGCCGTGTGTCAGGGCAAAACTATTATGCGCATTTATGTTTTACTTGCAATTTTTAGAGTGTAACGTATACGGAGTGTTTTGGGAGTGCTCCAATAATATACCCAAAAGGAGGCTTTACGGTTTTTCAAAATGCTCACAATATTGTTTATAATTAATAGGTATTTGCCAAAAACGAAGAAGTATTCAAATTTCGTCATCATTTCTTTTTATTGAAAATTTAATCAAAGAAAATGATTTACATATTGTTCAGTAAAAACAAATAAAGCAGAAAAAGAATGACAAGAACAACAAGAATTGGCTAAGAAATTTAGCTTGAGTAAAATTTTCTTAAGGCAGTACGCAGTTAAGAAATTTGCTACGCTTTCTACTTTGGGTTTCTGAAGCTTTTTGTGAAAAAAGAGCACAAAGAAACCCGTGTTTGCAACAGAAGTATATGCCCGTCCCATTATTTCTTGAGGAAAGAGTGAGGCAACAGGCTGTCACAGGCTGCGAAGTATCAGATGTCAAAATTCCTTGGACACACACACTAAATAATGGCAATTTTTTTCTTGGCCGCTTTCTTCAGAACTGCATACTGGCCTTTACAGACTAGTTGAAAAAAAACAAGACAACAAAAAACACTTTATCTCCCTTCTCACTCCATATTCGGAGCACTAATACGCAAATATCACTCACTATACCTACCCTCCCTGCAAACCATTTTTTTCAGAGTACTCTGAATTGTAGAGAAATAAACTTTACTCTCTTCGATTCTTTTACGAAATTTCGGAAGAAAATCGGTAAAACAATGAAAATAATGCTGCTATGTGAAGAATTTCTTGCAAAATTTTTTTCAGAATTTTCTTTATTTTTCGTACAGAAATTTCTTTACGAGTTCGTATCAACCACTTCATATAATTTTCTTTGAAGATTCGTAAAAAATCGTTACAGAAATGAGATACTCTTAAAGATTTCGTTAGGATTTTGGGAACTTTGGTTTGCAGCCCTTCAAAGGAAATTATATGAAGTCGTTGACACGAACTCCCAAAGAAACTTCTATACGAAAAATAAAGAAAATTCTGAAAAAATTCTGCTAGAAATTCTTCACTTAGGAGCATTATATTCATTATTTTACCGATTTTCTTCCGAAATTTCGTAAAAGAATCGAAGTGTTCACAGTTTTTATAATTTTAGAAAACTCGGCAATAAATCGAATGAGATCTTTACGAATTCCTTAAAATTTCTCTACAATTCAGAATACTCGGAAAAAATGGTTTGCAGGGTAAGCGAAAAATTATATTTCTACCTGTAAAACTGTCATATTTTTGCTGCCGAAGAAGTAAAAAAATGTCAAGTACATAATGTAAAGCAAGTATAATTAGCATAGTACAGGGAGTAAATACATATAGAAAATCCAAGACGTGTAAAGTGGTGAAAATATGTAAACTTAAATATTATAACTCAAATGCAATGCAAGATAAAATAATTTATAGATAAAAAATAATAATATTAATAAAAAGTAGGGGAGCCCACGATGCTAAATCGGGATTTATTCGAACGTCGTGGGGACTTATGAGATTTTTAGGGTTAGATGATACAGATGATCTACAGGCCAAAAAAACGGCGTCAGTTTGGATAGCTCAAAGTTGTTTATGCTGACGGAGGAATGTATGTATGTAAATCTGGCGGTTTGCATGGCGCGAGTGGGAGTACGAAAGGGTAAAAAATGGGGGAAAAAGATTTACTCGATCGCGGGTTGTCGAATGAAGGCTGCCAAGCTTGTCTTCTTGACCGCATCACATTTTTATACAGATTTCGATACCCTGGTGGTGCTGTTCCATAATCAGACGAACTTGTGCAGGGATTTTTTTTTAAATCTGATGGTGTAAAGCTAAATTGTTTGCATTTTGAGATGTACAGTAGGGTCCTCATCGAAAAAAATTTTTTAACTGTGACAAGAATTTGTTACTGTAAAGAGTGTAGTTGAAAAGTGCAAAAGTTTAATGAAAATTTGCAGACTGTGTGTATGTAGTTTCACTTTAAATTTCTTGACGGATTTTTGAAGTTTCATAATTTGTTCATATTGCTAGCAGCGTTGCCACACTGTTAGTAATTGTAAATAATTCAAGGTATTTCGAGATGGAATTTTTTTACATTATGTAACTTGATTTTTTGAAGTCTTTTTAAACGACCCCATAAAATAATTTAAATTTACTTAGCAATACAAAGGATAAGCGCATATATATTTAAGTTCAATTTAAACGAAGTTTACGTGATCTGAGTTTAAACTGGCACTGGAAAACTGACCCTTAATATTATTAAGTGGTACTACATACCTTACTTTTTGTGTCATGTTATCATCACAAATTGAAAACGTTGCCCGAATTCTGAAATTTAACGAAAACGTTGTTTCATAACAGTTATTATATGACAAATATTTTTTATTTCGCCAATAACAGATATAACCCAGGGTTTATTTTTTACGTTGTTTGATAACAGTTATTGCCCAAAGTTTATTTTTACGTTGCTTGATTACAGTTATTGCCAAATGTTTATCTTTTACCTTGCTTGATAACAGTTATTGTCCAACGTTTATTTTTTACATTGTCTGATAAACGTTGTAAGATAAGAATAATGCCGAAAATGGAGATGGAGAAGAAGAAAAAGATGATGAAAATAAAAGTGAAGGAGTGAAATAACTGTTATCAGACAACGTAAAAATAAACGTTGGGTTATAACTCTTATCGGCGCAATAAAAAATATTTCTTATCTAATAACTGTTATGGAACAACGTTTTTCCGATAAAACTTATAACTGTTATGTCCGTGGTTATCATGCATGGCAGAAAAAGGAAGTTTCACTCAGCATTAACTTAAAATTAAATAATTTTTTGACAATTAAAAATGAAAATGAATAAATAAATTATAAATCAGCAAAATGAATAAAATTAAATTAAATTAATGTTTAATTTCTAACCTAACCTACATGTGTATTAGGGATGTTAGTCCCGTGATGCCGACATTTTTTAAGTGCGGAATTTCTGATTTGCAACGGTGGCAACAATAGCAATGCCTTATGTTGACCAGTTTTTGCTATATTTCTTTTGTTTTTTTAATATTTAATATTTTTTATGTATAAATGTCTAGCTAATTATATATACACATAACACCGAGTGACAAGCAATTTTACACACACAAAAATACCAATATATTCGCGAAGCCATGGCCAAATATATGCATTAAAATGGCGTTTTTAGTTTTTCTCTCTGACGTCAGGATTTTTCAAGAGGACTTTGAAAACTGAATAATATGAGTAATTCAGAAAATGGTCTAAAAAATTTAGTGCAATGTACTTAGGAAAACAGTATGGGTATCAAATTAAAGAGAAAATTTTGTAGAGAAATAACAGCTTAAATTTGATGGTATATAAGGTATTGAA
>NW_023460230.1:0-8959 GCF_013731165.1 Rhagoletis pomonella
ATGGGTCTATCTCTTTTTGTTCTGGTACTTACAAACATCGGACCAAAGTTATAATACCATTTCATGCTCATGAAAGGTATAAAAACAAGCTCCTGAGATTCGCTCATATATGGGGTGTGCATATTCGTATGTGAGCATGCAATTGAAATACTAGCAGCAAATGCGATTTAACTTAATTCTGAAATTCAAATTGATATGGGCCAAAACCCGAACATAGATTAGAGCCGGACTTAGCAACATTGCCGGGACTGCAAGCCTTCTATAAAATGTTCCATCCATTTCGTTATAAATCTTAAGCTATTTAAATAGTTATTGACTTAATCCACTCGGTTTGCTATGGCAAACTAAGGCTTGGCGCCGGGTAAAGTGAAACCTCAGCATATTAATTTAACTCCCTTCGGCATAAAACTTTCAGTGCTTACGCATTTTTCTTTCTCCACCAAGATTATGTGTTAAGGACTTGACAGCTGCTACACAAGCTTATGACCAACAAATTAACTAAGGTTAAAAAGTGTAATGCCAAAGAAGAATCGTCGGTGAAGTGTTGACGTGTAAAAATAAAAGAAAACAACTGTAGCATATCAAAAACCAAACGCTGTCTACTATTGGCTTTGGCGAGTGAAACGCAGAGGTAGATAAACAGGCTTTGCTGGTGTTTTTTTAGTGCTGGTGTCACAAGTGACCCAGCTCGCTGTTGGCAGCTGCCTATTAAAGAGTAAGGGCAATTTGCGATGAATTTTATTGTAGATATACACCAGCAGCTGGCTATTGAAAAAAGATTTAAATTAAAAAAGAAATAGACTAAAAAGATAGGAAGAGAAATAAAAATAAAAAATAAAAATCCATCTTTAGCTGAATTTCAAATGCATACTTAATTATGTCAAAACGTTTATTTAAACAACTGGTGGCCTACGGTTATTTTTCTGACATCTAGCAACAGGCGATTAGTAGCGAAATGTGATACCACCAATGGAAAAATTTACTTTGAATGGGGATGCAAAATATTTGTATGAGCAGGGAGAGGCATTTCGAATGGCTATTAGACTATAGGACTCGGTATCATCCAGTTATACTTGGAAACAGTAAATATGCAAAAATTTTTCATTGGAAAAACAGTCAATTTAACTCACATTGCTACAAATAAAATTCGTTGGCTTGCTGTTTAAGGGCCTTTAAGAAATATTAGTTCGCGAGAAAATTCGAATTACGGCTCAAAAATTCTACAAAATGGAAGTATTTGAGAGTTATAATAATTACAAAAAAAAAACAAAAAAAAAATTAAAATTACAGTTGGAAACAAAAAATAAATATGTATTACATTATAGATTGTGTGTTGCGGGCGGTAGTAAAATATATTTCGATTCAAATTTTTTCCAAGCGAAAAGTGAACATATAATTTTTTCCTTTGATAAAAATCAGATATAATTCAAAAACTAAAAATGTATTTGTTTTTAAAATTCATACTTAAATGCATGTCAAAAACATTATAAGAACATAAAACTTTGCATACATTTGTTACAAAATTAAAAAAAGGAACATACAAAAATTTCGTTTCGAAAAATCACATTTTCTTGAGCTTTTTCAGAATTGTTTTCTTAAATAATTCATATTTTTTAACCAAGACTTTGAAATAATTTTTTTTTCAATGTTTAAATTTTTTATGTTTCTCCAGACATTATTTATCTATAGTTTTCCAATTTTTTTCAACTTGCGATTCGTAAAATTTTTAGGTCGAATGAATTCGTGTAAAAACGGAACAATTTTTTTCTGGACCGTGTTAAATCAAAAGCGTGTAAAACAAAAACCATATATTTAAATCAAAGTGGCAAACTTTATACAAAATTTAGAAAAATTCAAAAAATTTGAATTTAAACTTCAAAATTTTCAATTTGAGACTTTACAAAATTTTGCCAGAGTATTCAGTTTAGTAGCCCATGCAATTTTCGTCTAATGAAGTGCGAGTTTCAAGCAGCAAAAAAATCTTGTCGATTTTTAGTTATTTTTTTGTGTTGACGGCTTTTGCGTTTTTTTTTTTGTATATAACAAATGCAATTTATAAAAACTAGCGTTGAATTTTTTTTTAATTTTGTTGCGAACGGTCTTGCGCATTTTATTTCATAAAAAAATTCCGGTTTATATGTTAAAAAGTGCAAAATTCCGTCAGCAAAAAAGAAAAAAATTATTAAAAGTCAACGCGATTTTTAAGTCGCTGTTTACATTATCCTTAAGATGTAGAAATTTCCGAATCTAAATACTTACCAATATGCATATCATCCTTATTTCAAACTCAAGCATGTGCTCTTCGCAGCTGAATATTACTTTAGAGCACTGGTGCGTATGCGTAACGTTCAAATTGGCATACATCCTCGGTCTGGCGGTCAAAGTAATCAAAGTGTCTCCGGCTAGAGTTTTTGGCACCCTTTAAAGAGTACGCTATTTGTTATTGTTTGCCATTAGCGCTAGTTGAAAAAGCATACTTTCAGGGGCAAATGGCAATGGCAAGGATGCTGATTATTTTTGTGCTAAGGAATACTTACCAAGCAGACGCCAAAGTTATATTATTTTTCAATTTACGTCAATTCACACATTTCCGTAACTAATATTCACTTTGCCGCTCACTCTCTGTGGGTAAACGAAAAAAATAAAAGAAATAAAATAAGTACTTAAATGAAAACACAGTGACTCGGCTGCAATTGTTAAGCCAAACACGTTGTTTCAGGCCGTGCGTATCTGTGAATCCTTACGCTGACAGCTAACATGTCTCACTTAAGCGTGACAATAATTTTGGGGAAAAGCTATCGATTACCAGCTGCTGTATATGCTGAGGAGCTCGTGTGGAGAGCAATGATATGATAAATAAATATTTAGGTTTCGTTTTCAGTTCTTAAGAGATTAAGTGGCTGCTATAAAGCATACGAAAAAATAACGAATAAAGTAAGCAACAGCAGGTAATGCGGTTGAAAGCGTTTTGAAGGTCACACGTGCAGTGTAAAGCTCATCAAGCGGCTATTTGTTAGATGACTTTCCGTAAGGCTCACGCCTAGTACTTGTACATGTGTGTAAGTGTGTGAGTTGTAAGCTGATACGGCAGATCGGTAAGCCATGGCAGCATGGCATTTGCGGTGCTTAGACGTAACTTAGATATATGTACGTGCACATCTACGTTTCTGTTTACTCAATTTTTCGGCCATCATGTTGATAATGGGCAATCAAAAGCAAATTGAATTTTGGCAGTCTGTTTTGATTGGCATGAAACGAAGTAGGATAAAATTAATGTGAATAAATAGATCAAAAGAAAAAATTGTTTGATGCAATGATGGCTGGATATGTACATTTAATACAAAAAAAACTTTCAAAAACGTATATCAGCACATTTTCAATACATTTTGAAGTGAGATAGGGCATTTTTGAATCGAATTCTGAAATAGGGCGTTCTTCAACCAAATTCTGAGATAGAGTGTTTTTCAATAAAATTCTGAGATGGAGCGTTTTCGAACTGGCAGCCGAAATAGGTCGATCTTCCACTCAGCCATCGATATATACATACATACATATTCTCGTATTCATTTTTTCGCATTCAGCTCTGAGGTTTGGGTCAGTCTGGCGTAAAAAATATATGCGATTAATATGCACCAACCGTGTTAGTGGTCCATCCAATTAAGAGAACTCTCAGAAGTGCCACTGGCCAATTTACAATTTGTACCTATATATGTATGTATGTATGTAAGTGTTTGAAATTTTATATTCAAGTTCTAATAAGAAATATAATCAAACGTCAAAAAAGAGAGAGTGGTGCCTATTTAATTTAGCCATCCCTCGGATTACTTAACTCTGGGCCAGTTTTCAATGCTGCAAGACATTGTCTGGTTAAGGAATATAACAACTTAAATCTGAGCTATTTAACTATCTATTATAAATATATTTAACTCTGGATGTTCTGCAAGTGGGCCTGAGTTAACGTAGAGTTCAAAGGAATATTTATATTGATTAAAGTTGCTCATACGCCACGTAACACCCATAGTGCACACCATTTTTTTTTTAGTTTGGTATGCAGCATTGAATTTTAAGCCTTTTTTATGTTGTGCTACTAACAATATCTTTCAATTGTGTCTCACAAAGAGGAAATTTGTCTGTTTGCAACTTTAATCACTTCCACTTTGCTTAGCAATTATGACAAAAAAAAACAATCAATCTTTGACAAAGTAAATAACCAAATAATGCTTTGATGACAGCCGCATCCTCTGGATGAAATATTAAGCTTATATATATAATTTTTTTTTTATTGTTATTTAGGTATGTTCAGTGAGGAAAACCATCCTAAAAATTGTTAAGACTTTTTCTGTTTTTTAGCTGCGATTTTCTTTCATTATATGTATGTACATATTTTATTTTATAGCTTTTCTTTTTACTCTGCCCACCGCCAGGGCTGTAAAGTTTTCGTGTACTTTTCTTAGCATTTTTACAGACATATTGCATGCCCTTTCTTTAAAATGTTACACTCTGAATTTGTTTTTCGAAAAAATATAACGCCGTTAGTTTATTTTACTTTTAAAATTTTCTACGTCACAAAATTCTCTTCATTTCCCACTTTGTTACCTATACGCCCGCTACGTACCTGTCTCTCAAGTGGTTCAAGCGGTCCCTCCTTCTACTCCATTTCCATATCACATTATTTTGTCTTGCTACTATAAATATCTCCCCTCTGCCACGTCCCGCCTTCTAAACTAACTCGACACAATGTGCTTTTACCTCCACACGCTCGTATTTTGCAAGCTATCATCAAACTGTAGATTGTGGCTTATAGCTTGCTTTAGTCTAATAACTATTATCTGAGTCAAATTCTATTATTTCTTTTGCTCTTCTTTTATTATTTTTCTCTTACCTCTTGCAGCCACCTGAACGACAACCGCTTGGTGCACTTCGAGTTGCATGCCTTCGATTGCATGCAGAATCTTACATCACTGCTGCTGACGGGCAATGAATTCAAGACATTGGATCCGCGTGTCTTGCAGAATCTGACAAATTTGAATTATATGTAAGTAGAGTGGTATGCAATATGTTGTTGTTGTTGCAATGTATGTACATATCTGCAGTTGTGTGGGTATGTTTTCTATGGCGAAGAGCCCTTCTACAAAGCTCGTAACGTTGATCAGCCACAATGCACACAACGTGGCACTGCAGTGCAAAACATTGACATAATACTCTGTTTCATATCACATTTTCTGTGACTTCTTACTATTTAGTTTTGGTTGTTTTCTTTCTTATTCTTCCTTCAGCTACTTCTCTTGGTTCCATTTGTGTCGCGCCGCCCTGCATGTGCGCGTCTGTGAACCGCATGGTGATGGTATTAGTAGCACTTATCACTTGTTGGATAATCAAATATTGCGCGCGAGGTGAGTGTAAAGGAGGGAAGTGGGTGGAAAAGGGTGAAATTTATATAGTACATGTGTACATATTTAAATGTATAAAATACAAGATTATGAAAATTCTTAGTCTATGTAGTCGTTCAAGTAAATAATGTTTTCAGTCAGCGGCAGGCAGCTTTTAATCGAATTCCAAAAGGAAGGCCAACAACTCAACATAATTTAATACGATTTCACTCTCCCTGATATTAAAAAGCATTGAGCATTCTGTGGATTAAACAAAATAAAAACCTACAGAACAAATTTACAAATAGGAAAATGTATACGGATACGATAAAGAAACGATATAACTATAAAAATTTGTATACCGATATGTAACTTTATAATCGATATCGATAACATATATATATTTTTACTGATAAATATCGATAAAAATGTAGCTAGATTGAACTGAACAGTCAAATAACGGTTAAATTTAGGTTGAGGTTTTACCATAAATACGTATCTCTACATCAATTAAGGAGGGAGCAAATGTAAAATACTTTTGTTATTCTCATCGTAAAGGGAAGAAATGTAAAAAACCTTTTGTATCCCAAATTTGTATCGTTATTTGGTTGCATTCAACAAAATCTTCCATCGCTATATTTTTAGTCCTTTCCACAATTATTTTTTCATTTGTATTAAGCAAATTTTTTTTACGAAGAATGAAGCTACTAACTCAGAAATTCGATGGATAAATAAAAAAGCTGATCGGGGTACAAAACTCAATAAAAATATTAAAAATAAAATGTTAATAAACCACAATACATTGACAAAAAAAAAGCTGTTAATGGTCAAATGAAAATGAGTTACGATTTTTTATATGAGCAAGAAGGAATATTACTGTGTGAATTTTTTTCATTCACAATGCAAACTTAAACTGAAATTGATAATATCTTGGGAAAATAACCTGATCTTGAAAAACGGTTTATAGATGCGTAACCTACGACCCAAAATTAAGTTTACGTCTCTTGTAGCTTTTTTTTTGGGTAATTTTAGCGTTCCTACGGCGAATCGCCGACGCATTACTTGTTGGAAATTTTGATATATTGATAATTTGATCTAAAACTGTAAATTTAGAATTACGAGGAGAAAAGAGTCATCATTATCCTTATAATATTTCCATATTTTTTTTTTAAATACGTTCATATTCATATTCATATTGTAAGGGTTAAAAAGTGGAAATAAATATCTGACATCTTGGCAGTTGGTCAAACATTTTTTCTCACCTAAACATTGGACGTAAGTTTTTAGCTAAGATAGTATTATTACAATTTTTTGTCCAGAATTTTCTAACTTACGCAAAAATTTAAAGGGTTAAGCTGATTAATTTTTATTTACAAAAGTCTCCCATTTACTCATTAAATAACATGACTAAATAAATATTCGCTTCCCCTGATATGGATTTTTATTGACTCAAAGCCAAAGAGTTGACATACTTTACGTCTTTGAATTCAAAATAGGGGAAATATACATATTAACATACAATCGGAGTTGAAAGCAAGCCAAATACTTTTAAGCAATGAATTGCATGATTCTTCTAGTGGCTAAAAAGCAAAATCAAAAAGTCGTGGCAGAAGCAGCAGCTTTTAGCTAAATAAACTGAATTTCATTGAAATTTTACTCATACGCCATAGCGACCTCTGTGAAGTGCATACAAATGTATGTACGTATGCCTGTGCAGTTGGTGGCATAGAAAATTATTTGAAATTCTTTTCTAATTTGTATTAAAAACAAGAATTAGAGGTTAGTTATTGGAAAAAAGTAGCGGCGGAAAATTTTCGTCCCTTGAAAACAAAAAATTTAATAATAATTTGCCTCTTCAAGAATTAAAAAAAAAACAATTTTTCGAACTTTCATTAAAATTTTAAATAGAATCAAGCTAGTTTTCTGCTCTTAAACAGAAAAAAATTTAATAAGAAATTTTATGGAAAACACTTTTTTGCCACTTAAAAGCAGAAACGAAAAGCCTTAACACCTCATACAAAACATTTCTCCGTGCAACAGCATGCAGAAGGTAACAAAATAAATAACTTTGCTGAGTACAAATAGTACACTAACAACACTTATAACACCACCGGTCACGGGCAAAGCAGCCTTAACCAGCGCAGAAACAAAACCGCATTCCATATCCAGCCGGTTGTACGTGCTCAAATTGTCTATTTACCAGCCGCTCGCTGCCAGAGTACAAACTAAACGAGCGTAAAGCCTGAAAAGGGCAAAAAATCTGCTTTAAAACTAAAAGTTCTACTGGCGCGTACTGAACTTGCTGTCAACTTTTCTTTTGTTTGAATTATTCGGTTGGTCTCTTTCGGCGTTTTTGTTTATCTTTTTTTATTTCTCTGTTGGCAGTGAAAACTTTTTGCAGCAAACAGCTGGCGCGTTAAAAACGGAAGTTGTGCACTTTAAATGCTCAGGATTTAATTGAATTAGCTGTTGTTCGCTCTGCTGTTGTAATTCGGATGTATTGTTAAAACGGAAATCTAAAGAACTTTTCAGGCCACATCTCCTATAGTTAACTGAATTTTAACAAATACACTGGTTGGTCATAACTTAGTAGTAGTCATTTTTTTCGGGCGAAACTTAGGATAGGCAGTATATGACTGCTAAAAATAGAGATCAATAATTCAAAATAAGTTCGAAGTATGAGTAAAAAGTTAACACTTAATGGGTTTCACAGTTATTTGTCGAGTAAAATCGAGCATATAGCACCGACTGTCTTGGAAATTAGAATATACCCCCCGCTGAATCAGACCGACTATACAAAAATAGTCTGTTATTGACAGGCCATTCATGGGAAATTTTGTCCCTTTAATTTTTTTGAGTTGCTTCGTAGCAGGTTAAACTGTTAAGCCCACTTTGACATTAATCACCTCTTAAAAACCATGTCAGATCTGGCCTTTTCCTGAACCTGCTGTGTGATGAGAATGAAGACGACATGCAGGCGATTTAGACTGGGTTGAGTAAGCTGCGTCAACACAAAAAAATAAGTTTATAGTAAAAAAATATTTTTAAAAGAAGCTTTCCTAAATATGAAATAAATTGGACTGGTTTACCAAATATATGGACTCCTGCGCCACCTATCGGACGAAGTTCTAAGTCTCTAGGTCATCGGGAAGTGCGTCAAAAATGGATTGATTGATTGCAAGATTTGCTCTAAACAAACATACTTACATACATACAAATATACATACATACATACCTACATGCATACAGAGCAAGTTAAATAAAAGCTTTAAAGAAACAGTGAACGATATTTGTTCCGTTTTTCTTTTATTTTTTGAGTAATTTTCTGTTGTGGAGAATTTTCCAGTATTCAGACATAAAATTAATAAAAAATGCTAGTTTCAGTTTCAATGAACTAAATGTTTAGAATTTTTAGATTCTGGTATATAATTAAATAAACTAGGTGAAACCCCGGTTTAATCAATTGTAAATATCCGTTTTACTCGGTATTCGAAAAATCAAGGTTTCAAAAAACACCGCCTCAAAATATTAAAAAAGAACCGATTGAAACCGGTGTGACGAAAACCGAGTCAATCACCCAACACTATATA
>NW_023460230.1:28959-40340 GCF_013731165.1 Rhagoletis pomonella
GAGATTCTTGTAGAGGCAATCATTGTAGGGTATGACTTCGTTCTGGCGCTTGTGATTCGTCTTCTTGGTGAGGTAGAGATGCTGGAAGCCGGGCACGTTCGGTTGTCCACCTGGTAGCGTCAGCGGTATGACCTGCACTTTTCCCTCCTGCTCGTAGTGGTTTAGCACTTTTGTGATGTTCGGATGCACTTGCAGGTTGTAGAAGTAGATCTTGTCGGCGCCTAAAATATTCAGCATCTCAATCCATTCGATCAGTCGCACAGACAGATCGTCGTAAAGGAAGTCTAAGCCTTTGACGCAAACCGCGAATCCTTTCTTCTGGTCATCTGGTGGCCGATTGTAGATGACGCGCAAGTTGTTTGTTGCCGTGTCGCATTCCTTCTCCACCATCGACACAGAGCTGGGCACTACTCCGTGGAAGGGTTTCGGTATCTGGCAAGCTATCAGGTAGGGCTGATGGATGCCCTGCTTGTAGTTGCCCCACTTGTTGTACCAAATGTATTTGTATTCAAAGGTCTTTACAATGAAGGGCTCCTTCTGACCGTCGAACCAGAATTGACAGTAGGTCTTCACTGTCGGCTGTATGCGATCGATCATGCCGAGTATGCGCACCGTCGGCCCAATGCGCGAAGTCTTACGTATGTCGTAGTAGGCGCCAAACAGCTGAAAGGTACCGTTAGAGGTGCGCATCGTTTGCCAGTAAATGTTGTTGAATTCCAGCTCGAAGATGGACGGATATTTGGCGCATGTATTGGACTTCTGCTGACGGAAATTTTTATTCTTGCTCCAATAGGCGATCGGTAGAGAGGGGATGCGTGACTCGACATCGCGCACTAGCTGATCATCGTCCATGGCTAGGGAGCGAAGAAAGAGGGGAAAGCAAAAATAAAAAATAAATATAAGTAAATGGCTTACCCAAAGGGGAAAAAGAAAGAAATTGAGGTGATTTTTCACTTTGTAAGACCTCATTAGTTTGGGAGCAGAGTTATTGACCACGAAGATTCCCAAGCGTAGGTGATACTATTTTCTATTTCTTGCTAAAGAACCGTCTATTAGGAACCCTGTCGCAGGTAGTACGAAGTATCTGGAATCCAAGTAAGATTGGAAAGAAGTCCGCATAGTTACCTTAATATGGTCATTAGAGGGATGATTTGCAAGTAATGACAATTGTAAAAGTTTATCTGTGCTCGTTTTGGAGATACCCGGAATCACGGAAAACGATCCTTTAAACTGGTAGCCACTGGAGTCAGCGCAGACTGCGATAAGACAGCCAAGCTGTGCTTAGGACCTTGGAAAGGGGAATACTATTAAACTTATCGGGGCTGCTGATAGGGGTCCAGGCATAACACGAACGGCGGTGTGGATCCTAGATCGGTAAAGAAAAAGTTATAGAAATCGGCCACTAAATCCTTGGACTAACTACGAGCATATTTCTGCGATGTAAATCAGCTTCTCATAAAAATACAATAGCCGTTCGGAGTCGACGTAAAACTGTTAAAACTGTAGGTCCCTCTTCTTTGTGTGATAACATCAAGGCGCACGCCACAAATCGGAGGAGGAACTCGTCCAAAAGTCCAGGATCCTTCCTACTTTTCTTGCTACACATTGTCTGATTTTTTATATTGTTTTTCGAATCGGAGAAATTTGAAGAGATATTATGCGGACGATTTGTTTATACCCAGTCAGGTCTTAAGTACGATTATTTAGATTTATTCAAAATCATCTCCTCATATATCCATCTGTCCTAAAGACGTGCTCTCAACGCTATGGACCCTTGGAGACTTAAATAATTAGGATATGATAGGGTGAAGTAAAGAGCTGGAAAATGAGGCACCCACTAATTCAGTGTTTGAGGGATCAGAACAGATGTTGGACTCGTTCAGCTGTGCAATCAATTTTTGGATTCAGGATGGTCTTATTACTTTGGAAACTATTCAAACTGAGCTTTGAGGTCACTCAAAAAAATCCACCTGTATATTTTAAGTTTAGTCAAAACCATTCACTCACCTGTCCGATTGTCCACCAATATCTCGGAGGGATCAAAACGATCCGTTGTCGTCGATGTGGTTTCCGCATACCGCAATATGTCCTTCTGCAGCAAAATGCGGCCACTCAGTGGCACAGCGCTGTACTCCTGCGAGACTAGATTGGTGCCATGCATTTTGAAGAGGCCAATTATGACAAAGGACCAAACGCAAAGGGAGAGAAGGACTTTCAATATAATCTTTGAACTGGCCATTTTTGCGTTTGCTTTGTTTGTTTGTTTGTTGTTTATTGATGTTTATGTTGGCTTTCAACGTTTGACGTTTGCTTAAAAGTAGTGATTGTTGTTGTTGTTGTTGTTTTTACCGATACCAGTAGTAGTTGCTGTAATACTAATGAAAGTTGTTGTCGTTTAAGTATTTTTACAATTCTTGACTTGTTTTGTTGTAGACGTCTTACGCGAGGTCTTTTGTAAACGTCTTATGCGACGTTTGTTTATGTTGTTATTGTTATCGATGAGTTGATGACACGTCTTAAACGTACGGAAAGACCATTCAAACTTAAGATAACTGAAACGAGAACAAAAAAAAAAAAAAAAAAAAACTTGATGGTTAGTAAAATGCGGAAAAATATTGAATATCTGTATGTGTCTATGTTCGTATTGTAAAAGCTATGAGAGAAAAGCAGAGTGGTAATCAATCTGATCTTCATAATCGCATTAGTTCATTGTCCCTTCGTTTGTAATATTGGCTAGCCAGTTGAAGCTCATAAACCATTTAATGTAATTACCGCATTTACTCCTTTGTTTTTGTTGTTTGGTTCTGTAATTTCCTTTGTTTACTGTCTTAAGCTTTTCTTATTTTTCATGCTTTTCATGCTCCATACAATGGATGTTTGCTTACAAATTGTCATTTAAAGCCTACATAAATAGGCGACTAGACAGCAAACGACCCATACAAAAGCTCAATGAAGACCCCAGCAAAGCTTTTGTAGCAAATTATTTCTTAAGCTATAGAATGGCGACGCTGGAATTCTCGAAAAGGCAAGACAAGAAATAGTAAAGAAAGAGTGGCGAAAGAAAAAACCCGCCACATGCCTCCTCAAATGAATAGGCGAGTAAGTGGACACTGCCTACTCAATGGTTTGTCATCTTTTGAAGCTCATTTTTGATCCACTTCCAAACAGTCTTCTTTGCATTCACTATTTCCTCACCACGACTCATTTGTTGTTATTGTCGCATCAATAAATAATGAAAGTCATTATGCCGCAATGCACAAAAATTCGCATTTGAAAAGGGGGGAAGCACAAACTGGCAGCAGAGAAAGGTGGCCACCAACCCGAGGAGGCACGCCATGGCCGTCAATGTTGCAATTTTCACAAATTATTGCCATTAATGAAATGTTAGTCATTTCCGATGTCTGCGGCTACAATTAGCATAGAAGAATAGTGCCACTTTTGTTGTTATTGGAATAAAAAAAAAAAAATGCGCCGCCCCTCCGCCCTCTTTGTATGCCTGCAGAGTAGCCCCTGTGGCGGAGGCACGTGAATATTTCTGCGTCTGCTAGTCATTTATTATTACAGTAAAATTGTATTATTGTTGCTATTATGCTAGTTAGTATACCACTGTTGTTGTTGGTTTACTGCTGCATTGCTGCTTTGGTTGTTAACTTGTAAACGACATGAAGTTTTTTATTAGCCTTTTGTCTGGCCGTCATTTCTGTCTCGAGCTTTTGTTTGCCGGCTAGTTAGGAAATCGTTGCACGTTCTGTGGCACAGTGGACAGTTTTGTTAGCGCTGCAATACACTCCTAAGGCACACTCGCAGTGCAAACTGGAGGCGTCTAAGTTAGATAGAGCTCGGTTTGTGGTTTAAAATTAAAAAAAGAAGAAAGATGCATTCTGTCCTACAGCCGAAACGACAGAACGCAATTATAACAAGCCATGAGCATGTCGAAAAGTCAAGAAAAATAAGTACATAAACCCAAGATCTTGTATCAGAAAAGTCGCTAATTTAGACCGCAATGCGATTCGGTGAGTGACCTTTTATAGAAATGTTCGCATCTAGCCGGGATTATTCTTGATTTTTTATAAAACAAAACTGGATCTGAAAAGCACAAATTAAAAAGAGCTGCGGTCAATCTTTGGAAACAATCGAAGCAAGCTGCAGCTGAGAGAACTCGACTACTTTAGGGTCTAAAAAACAAACAGATGAACTTCTCAATTGGAAAAATAGGTTTGGCATGGTCACTGGTTAGTTTCTGCCAGCTTTAATGAGATTTTTACATTTTAAGTGTATTTTCATCCGAGCAGACCAGTTACCTGTTCTTCTCTAGGCTGTTTGTGTCGGTTTGGTAACCTCCACAGTGTAGTTGAAGTGAACCCCAGACCTAAGCCTCGGGCCAGGCCAATTTATCTTCTTGGTGAATAGTAACAATGATTAGGTGGAAGTCTTACTTGCCTGTGCGGGCTAGCAGCACCTTTTCCATTATATCCAAGAATTTTTCAATTATTTTACCAAGAATAAACACTGCTTTCAACTTCATTGAGTAGCCACAGTTGACAGCCACCCTTAGCTTCCCTTGAGGACCTCATAAACTGAACCATATTGAGCATGTATGTATGTATATGTGCGCCCCTAAACAATGTAAAGCAGAATACAATAGACAATGTTGCTGTCACTCCAAACGGCTGGAAATGCCACACCGGGTTTATAAGATCTACCGCCTGAGCGGCAGTTGGAAGCAAAGCATGAAAATAGCAACAGTGCGCCAAACAAACCAACGGCTAGTCGTTGCTTTTCCGCCTTTGACTTCCTCTCATTACATCCGCTTGCCGACTAGCCGCAGACGAGCATGACCAGCCGAGGCGGAAACGCACGTACATAGTTCGTGGAGAAGAAAAGCGGGAGGCGGGAAAAATTGGTAGACATATCAATATAAGAGGCCAGCAAGAAAGTAAGCTTTAAAAAATAAAAATAAAATAAAAAATCTATCACAAGACCGCAGCTTTGTATTTGAATTAGGTAGACACGGCAGGAAAGTGGAAAACAGTGGAACGGCCGGCAGACAGATAGGCTGCAAAGTTGTGGCACATAGAGATACATAGATAGCGCAAAGCAGACGATAAGTGTCCCCTCAAGTAATGATGATGATGTTGACGCTGATGAAAATGGAATGGCGCTAAAAGCACGTAAAAATCTAAATGCTTGTGGGCTGTAAAATGTCTTCCGTCCGAATCCCGCACCATCACAGACGAGTGTGACATTTGTGGCAGGTGCGGTTGTCTGCCACGATGGCTGCAGCAACCGAGAATATGTTTGGAGAATGCGAAGTGATAAAAATAAATGTGGCTATGGTGGCTGGGCGGAAGCAGATGAAGGCCGGTGAGCAGCAAGTAGAGCGATGTAAGCTGTCTAAGCAACACAGGAAGGTTGCTTAAATGGGCCACTTGAAAAGAGCAGCATCAGCGAAAAATTATACAAACTCACCGCGTTGTGCTTCGGAAAAGTGCTTAAAGCAGCAGAAGTAGAAGCCGTCACAGCAAGGAAGTGGCTTCTTGTTAAAAAACGACGACATCGACGGCGGCAATGAGGGCGCTGGCTGTAGATCACCAGCAAGTTTTCGTGGCACACCGGAAAGGACACTCTAGGTGGTGGTGGTGGTGGTGGTGCTTGAAGTGAGCTTAAGTCCTTGAAGCTGAATGCTGTGAGCGCCATGAATGTCATGTATGCATAAATGAATGAATGAATAAATGAATGGAGGATAAAGATAGATAGCAAGAATAGAAAAAAAGAAATCAAATGTGGTAAGAAAAAAAAGATGGAATGACTGAATGGACGCATGTATTAAAGCATAGAATGAATGAATGAATTTGTTGAGCATAATTGATGCTGACATTGTGCTGGGATTTCAGGGATGCTTCACATGCCATGCGGCTGGTTATCTCTTGAGTATATAGATACTTATGTAAGCAGCAGTATGTTTTTGCTGCTACCTCGTCGGGATTTATTGAGTTTTAAACGTTCACCGCTTCTTTTTCTTGGTGACGACATGTCCTGTGGCAAAAGAAAAGAACAAAAGCGAAAGTGTAATGCAGTAAATCACTTCCTTGTTGTGAGCCAAATTTTTTTTTTCGTCGGCCTGTGAAATGACTACAATTGACGCCTGATGGCTAGTAATCCACTAAATGACAATCAAATTTGAGTACTTCGCAAAAGGAGAACGGATTTGTCTAATAAATTTTTGAGGATGCAATACATTTTTTGGATAAGTGAGGGAATAGTTGAAGTGTAGATTTGGGAGGTAGTAGATTTTAGGAAGAGGAGTTGGTGAAGGTAAGGGAAAGTGCATGCAGTTAGGTATAAAAATATGAGTGAATTTAGGGATAGGAACAAAATTAGAAAGGTAGTAGAAAAAGGAATTAAAAAAGTAGTAGAAATAAGATTTAGAAGGGGTGTGAAAATAAAAATAAAAACGTGCGGAAGGGAGTATGTGTAAAAATGGAAGAAGAAAGTTAGTTGAAAGAAGATAATAAAATTACGAACAAGAAAAGCGTATAAAAAATGTGTGTAAGACTGAGAATAGAGAATATATTGTATAATATTAAGTTTAGGGAAAGTGAGAGAATAGTTGGAGTGAATAATCAAGAGGTAGTAGATTTTAGGAGGAAGAGTTCGGGAAAGTAAGGAAAAGAAATATGAGTTTGGGAATGATACAGAATTAGAAAGGTGCTAGAAAATGGAGCGAAAAGAGTAGTAGACATTAGATCTAAAAAAAGATATAAAAATAAAAATATAAATGTGTGGAAAAGGGGGTATTTGTAAAAATAGTAGTAGACACTTGGTAGAGAGAAGAGAATGAATATAGAACCAGAAAACTGCGTAAAAATTTAGTATAAATTTGAGAATGGAACCGTGGGTGGAAATGAAGCAGCAAAAGCAAAAGACAGAAATAAGGAAAAAATACGAATAAGGAAAAAAGTAGAAGAAGAAAAGGGAGCAGCAATGTAGTGAAAATGTGAGATGTTAAGAGGAAAATTTGCTCGGAAAATTAAATTTGAGGAGTAAAAATAGTAGTAGAAAAGTAAAAGGAATGTGAGCACGAACAGGAACAGATACAAGAATAGAAACTTGAAAATAGGAGTAAAAGAATATGTGTACCTTCAGAATGGAAAAATGGAGAAAATACTGTTACTTTTCGGATATAGGCTAATGAAATCTAGAGGAGACAAAGAAAACGTGGAAAGCGGTGCCCAGCGAGCAAATGGTAATTAATTTCTTTAAAATAACGGTACGAATCACTAACTGGGAATAATTTATTGAAGGAAAGAACACAGCGATGAAGAAAAATTGTTTATAAGGATTTACGAAAGCTTTCATACATAGAAGTAAAACACAAGAGTACACGCAAAATGCGAATTCTCAGTAAAGGAAAAAATTCTCTGAACGTCGCTTATTCATGAGCCGTTACGATTTCTTCGAAACTATCAAATCACCAAACAAAGAGTTGAACAGCCAAAACCAACTTAGTCTTACGCAACGCAATTGAAACGAGTTCTTTGTAAAGCAACCAACACATACCTACCTGCTGAGAGGAACCCACCAAAACGCATTAACTTTATTATTTATTTCGCTTGAAACCTTGCAACTGCAACCCTTCCAAGCACTTTTGCAGCTTCCTCATTCCTTCCAACTACAGCTAAGGAAGCAAAAAGGAAAGGTAACGCAGCAGCAGTGAAGAGGGAAGAATTGCAAATAAAGCATTGAAAGCCACTCGTCTGACTTGACAGACTAAAAAAAAGGTGACAAATGCGTTGTAGATTGCACCTTGGAAACCCTACAAATTTCAGAGCCAAGTGGCGGCGGACACTCGAATTGAAAGTGGTGTGCAAAGTATAGGACGAACCGCAAGAGAAGAGCAGAGGGTGCGCAAAATATTACGCATCACCTGGTACAAGTATTGGTACATTTGTAAGTAAGTAAGCGTAAGAGGAGTATGAACAAGTATGCATGAGTACTATAAGTGCTAGCGGCAAAAGTCCCGCTAGCCAGCAAGGCACTGACATTTTCACAAATGTCAAGGGAAAGGGTACATCATAAAGTGTGCGTACAAGTGGAGCCAGCAACGGAAAAAAATAAGGCCAATACTTCACGATGAATGTTGTTTGCCGAAAGACAGACAGACAGACAGAGAGCTACGCCGACTGCGCAACAAACTGTGTGCACCGACGACGTTCACTACCATGTTGCTTTCTTGTAAATTACATGCGTGCCTACCCGCTGTGCAACCCTGCTGTTTTGGCACAGGTAAACAGCTTGAGAAGACGATAAAATGCCAAAGTGTTGTGAAGGATACATGTGTTGAGCTTAAAAACCGTTAAAATCTGGACATAAATCCGATAAGAAATTAATTTAAGAAATGTGAAGAAAATTTTGGAAAAAAAATCAAAATGCTTTCGAACATTGTATGGCAATAAGTTGCGATATTAACAAGAAAGTACGATGACTATAAATTAAGTCAAAGATTTTAAGAAAAATAAAAATCAAAATAAAAAAGGCTGCAAAACAATTTCAGCAACATGTTGCTATGTCATTTAATAATTTTTTCAACCTTTACTTTTTACGTAGGTAAAATTTTGTATAATTTACTCTGTCGCTAAGCATGCAGTACAAAATATTTCTGCAACATGCTGATAAGCGAATTGTTGCTTGTAAATGTTGATCAACATTTTGTAACAATCGCTGAACAAGTCTGGCTATGAAAGTGCATTTTTTAAGTTGAAATTATGCAAAATAATGAGTGTTACACAAAATTTTGACATAATCCTTTCCGACCTGAATCAAAATGGCTTGGGCTAAATTTTTTTTGATTACATATTATTGTTGGTTGGTTGGCTTAAATACATATGTATGAACTGCTTGTGTTGCCATTATGAATTGTTGCTTGTAAATGTTTACAAAGTTTCTTAACGAAAACCAAGAATAATTTTCAAGGTTTATATTTTTTAATTTTCTTTAATAGATTTTATATCCTAAACCCTTTTATTAAAAAAAATATACTTTATTATTGATTTTTTTTGTGTGTTGAAGAAAAATTTTTAGCAACATTTTAAAATTTTTGTTGCGCACAATTAGTTACAATGAAAATACGCTGAAAACGAATTGGTTCCATTATTGATCAAAACAATGCTACGGTACATAAAGAGGAGGAAACGGACAATCGATGCATATGGTTCACACCTGCGTACTTTACACATAAAATATTATACATATAGCAATTTGAACCAACTCGCACAATTTGTTGCATTACGGTCGGAAAGGGATGAAACCGGGAACAACATGTTGCAGTAGCAACTAAGTATCTGCCTTAAGCATAGTTTATGAACAAAAAAACTTTTCTTTTGATAACATTTTTATAGGAAGCCGCTTTTCGCAACATGCTGCAGCACATCTAAATTATGTTTATAGGCAATAAGCCGTCATGAAGTGAAAATTTCACTACCAATGCTTAGAAAATGTAAGAGTGAGTGTAATCATGCAGTGGATTGCTATTCCCGGCGATTAAATTTAGTCAACTTCAAATTAAGAGAAAATAGCGCATAGTGGAGATGAAAAATTCCGAGGTAAAAAATGTTGAACAACACATTTTTTCTAAATTGGAGGTAATACACATTAAAAATTTAAAAGTAATGTAATTAAAGGTGATTTGAAACAGTAAATTGTATCGAGATACATATATTGCGCAACATGTTGCTGCATAAAAACCGAAAAGAGAACGTAGACAAATTTTGCTGGATAGAGAAAATATAAAACGATAATAAATAAGGCAGCGATTTTGTATATTAATGCGAAAACCTCTTCAAGGCGCATATTTTACAAGTAAAATGTGGTAAAACAAAACATTAAAAGCAAAAACTGTTTTGTTGACGAATGCTATTCTATCGAAGTAAATAAATTGAAAAAAAAAATTACCAAAAACTTGCGCAACATGTTGCTAAAAATATAGATATGTATTTTCGCTTAACAGTCAGAAATAATAAAACATTTAAAAAAATTGTTGCACAACATGTTGAGGAAAAATTTGCATATGCTGCTCTGCTTATGAAATATAAATAGGATATTTTGGTGATAGCTAATTGATTAAAAAACAACTTTGTAAAAAATGTTGCAGGAGCGACAAACAAGCCCAAAATGATTTTTTTTTTATAAAAACAGCAAATTAAGAATTAGCTAAAAAGGAAGCTATTTCCAAGGAAGCTGTTAAACCACAATAGAGTTCGTGACATTTAAGATTGTGTGAGACTTATACATGTGAACTTATTTATGCATAATTGCTGTTGTTGCTAGGTCATAAAACCCTCTTTGAATTTTTTTCAACAACATTGCTGCCAAGCGTTGCCTGGCTGTACTTCGTTGGATGCTGCTTGCCTGTTTACTGTTACGACATTCACTGCTGACTTCAGCACTTATTTCCATTTAATTTTTTATTTTTTTTGCTACATATATTTTTCTCGCTACTCCAGCAATATATGCAATACAAAAATCACTCGTCGCTGTTGCTGTTTGTTGGTCGTCTCTGCAAAAATTGTTATCATTTTAATGAAGTTGCTGGCACATACGTTACATATGCTCGGCAGAAGGTCGCTGGGGAGAGACGTGGCACAGCGAAGAGGCTGGCACTTAAGTGTGTTTTGTTGTACGTATATTTGTTATACACTCCCATGCACGTGAATAGGGACAATGCTTTTTCGCAGTTTTTTCTGGGTAAATTTTTTTATATTTAATTTCCATTATTTTTACATTAAAATGCAGTTCACCCTTTAACAAAAACCATGTAAGCGCCAGTTTAAACTTTGTAGAAAATTAAAAAATAATTTAAAAATTTTAATAAAAATTTCAAATTTTTAGCTTACAATAATTTGAGTATGCACTTTCGTAGCCCATTCAATTTTAGTATGCTAAAGCGCAAGTTCGGTGTACCTACCGCTGACTTTTCATAGTTTTTTACTGGTGCGTTTTTGCAATTTTTTCCATATAACGCATGTTCGTATTTTTTTTTTTCTAAAGGCTCAAAGAAAAAGTTAAAAATTTTGATGAAAATTTGTTTTTCTACAAAGCTTGAAGCTTTTTTCTATTGAAAAATAATGGAAATAAAATAAAAGAAAATTTACCCAAAAAAAAACAGCGAAAAGGGTTGTCCTTATTCAAGTGCATGTGAGTGTACATATATTTTTTATATTTTGGTGCATGTGTGTGCTTTCATTCACCGCCGATGGTTTTTAAATGATGCACATGAATTAACAACAACAGCAATGACAAGAGGTCACGAAAAAAAGTTATGAATACAAATAAAACAGTACCCACACTCAACATGTTGCCGCTTCATGCTTCAACATGCATAC
>NW_023460231.1:0-3671 GCF_013731165.1 Rhagoletis pomonella
TGAGCAAACAACCGCAAAACGCAAAAGTTCCAACATTTCGCTTTAAAGGCGTTTCTATTTATTTGCATCAGCGTATTTGCTGAAGTATTGCCACAAATGCAGCGAATATGCAGCAGAGCATATATGAATGTGTGTGTCTGTGTGTCTTTATTTGCTTCGCAACTCAAATGTCAACTGCTGCTGTTCTCCTTCGTGCTACAATTTGTTTGCAATTTGAAAAATGATGCAAATAAGAAGAGCACAAAGCAGCAAAAGTAAACGATGTTTTGTGCAATGAGAAGGGTGGGCTTCATTTGGCAAAACAAAAAAGACTATGGCTACACCACAGTCATTTGTCTGCATGTGTGAATCGCATGGAAATAATGCATCTCAGCCGGCTGATTTGGCTTCCTTTGGGAGTTAAGATGCACATTCGAACCACTCCACTGAGGTTACACTTGCATTTGGACAAATGTACGATTGTATTGGTGAAAGCCCCTACCAGCCTTAGATCCAGAATTCTCCTTGTGTGGGTCGCCATGAGTCTGCTCGCCCGTCTCCTCTTTGTTTATCTAAACATGCCTGCTTTGCACGGCTTACCTTTACTTTTCATTTCTTTTTTTCTTATTAAAGTCACTCATACATGAAAATATATGTATGTATGTGTGCACAATAATGAATGCAAAAGTGCAAGTTAGGAATGAGACTTAAAAAAAATAAATAAAGAAACAAAAAAGACACATACAACAGCATGCTGAGATAAAAGAACCTCAACAAAGTGTGGCCTTAGCTGCAGATGAAAATAGCTTAGTGCAATGAGTTAGAAATCGCAAGCGTTGCCACAAAATTCCAACACTTCGCCAATTGGGGGTTTTGCGCAGACAGTCGTCTCACACTCCTTAGCTGGCACTGAGGGAATGCTTGTTTACTTACTTACATACACATGCGTATTTAAACACATTTCTAATGAATTTCATATATGTATGCATTTCATATATGCTTATGCAATGTGTATACATATTTATTCAAATTGTCTCGCTTAAATCACTGCAGACTCGTATTCATATGCTAAATTCTACTTTCCTTGAAATCCCAAGACTTTACTCACTGTCATTTGAATAATAACTTTCTCAGTCCCTGATTTTTTGCACACTCACTGCATAATATTCATGGATATGAATATAGTGCTTAAGAATAGTTTTTTAAAGCGATACATTAGCTAAGTGAGAAACACATAGGTGCTTAAATAATTAATTTAAATTGGTTTGAGATCTACGACTGCAGACTAAAGAAAATAGGAAAATACTAGAGGATCCGGCGAACGTCATGCCCCTGAAAACCATTTTTTTTTATTTAAACCTTTGGTGCAACATTTTTACTAACAATTCACCTTACGACTTATCCACTTTGATTATGGAGTTGTGGACGTCAAAAGACATACATACATATGTATATTCCATTGCCATTCCATTGCGTGTGATTCTCATTTCTGAGTTCGTTCTGTATCAATTCAAGCTTTTCATTAACTTTGAAGCTTTCCTGGAGGCTAATTGCACTGGTAACTTTTAATCTTTGTGAAATGCGACTTCATGGGACAATTTTTCATCTTCCGATCGGCGGCATAGTGGTTTTCTAACACCAAAAGTACAATTTCGAAAATTTGGACTACACATGAACACAATAGAAGCAACAAGTGCAAGCAAGAAGGTCCTCGTTCGTATAGTGTTAATTGGCGGAACTTTGCAAAAGAAAAAGAAGATTGGCGAAGTGGCTTGGCCTTAAATCGAAAAACGGTTGCAGCTTCAAATAATAAGAATATCACTAGAAAGTCCGCACGGCGTTAAAATGCCCAAGATAGGGTTTCATAAACCTTCAAACTATTCCAAATATTTGTAAGGTATAACCGATACGATTGTCATATTTCTTCTAAATTTGTGCAGCCGCTTCGCATAGTAGGTTTTTAATATTATCAAATTTTAAATCACCCGATAAAAGTTGTATTGTATTGTTGTATTGTATGTATTAAATTTCTATACAAAATTTTTAAATTTTCGACTCGCACGAAAACAAGAATATGGCCTAATATAAATTTGCATAGCATCTATTGCATATTTTGGGTACACATCCGGCATACTAGAAAAATTTCATAAGTGAACTTTTGATGATGAATTCGAAGGGAGTCAAAGCAGCGATAAGCTTGATCAGGAATAAACATTATTTTTATCTTGGAAATTTCATTACATTAACAAATAGGTATGTAATTCATCAACTTTTTTTATTTCTTACAGTGATAAATGAAACACCTTTTGGTATGGAAGCTGTACTACTTAACTCCTCGGCAGTTTTCTTAAAATGGCGGGCGCCACCAATGAAACCACAGCATGGTAAGTCATACCAATAAACGATCTTTGGTTATTAATTTATCTGTGAGCTATTGAATTTGTGCAACAGAAATCACAAATTTAAAAGAATAATTTGCGGTCCACTTTAATTTTATTGGGGACAGTTATTGATGAAAACTGTCATTGAAAAATTCACTATGAAGGAAATGTTGTACAACTAAGTGATACATACCAATCGATTTCTTTTTTCACCGAGAATCAAATTTGAAAATAAATTTTTATTTGAAATTTTTATGCAAAATTAAAAAAATAACAATTATTTTTGATTTTTATTTTATAAATCCAAAATAAGAAATATTTTTCATTTTTATATAAATAATCTGCAAATAATAGTAATTTTTGATTTTTATATTATATGTCTTAGACAACAGTTACCGAAGACGTTTATTTATAAAAGTCATCAATAAAAATCAGTCAGTGACTTTTACTTTTACAAGTCATCAATATATATCAGTCACCGACTTTTATTTTTTAAGTCATACGTATAAAAGTCTTGTACCATTTTTCTTAGTTAAGAAGGTGTTGGAGAACAAAACTACGACTTATACAAATAACTTTTATAAGCATGATTTAAAAAATATCGGTTAGTGACTGACTTTTATTTATGCCATTTATAAATAAAAGTCTTCGATAACTGTTATCTAAGACATATAATTTAAAAATCAAAACTTAATGTTATTTGCATATTATTTAGACAAAAATCAAAAATAATTATGTTGGATTTATAAAATAAAAATCGGAAATAACTGTTTTTTGAGGAGTAATTAGACAAAAGTAAAAAAAACGACTGTTAAAGTGCGATTTTTTTTAATAAGCGTTTTAACTAAAACGGTCCCTGTTTTTTGTACATTTCTCTTAAAATTTTGTTTTACTCTATTTCACAGGCATTTTACTTTACTATCACGTGATTGTGCGTGGCATTGATACCGCACACAATTTTTCACGTATACTCACGAATGTGACCATAGACTCTGCCTCGCCGACACTGGTGTTGGCCAACTTAACCGAGGGTGTTATGTATACAGTGGGCGTGGCAGCTGGTAATAACGCGGGAATTGGACCTTACTGCTCACCGGCTACATTACGATTAGATCCAATAACTAAACGTTTGGATCCGTTCATTAATCAGCGGTAAGTTTTGAAGATTTTAAATTTCCTATTACAGAAAAAAAACTGTTCTAATTACATTTATTATTTCTTTGCAAACATATTTTATGGTGCTCTTTTTTCAACTGCATTACCATATGTTGGGTTCGAATATACTAACTTTAAAGATTAATGCTTGCATGT
>NW_023460231.1:3771-6836 GCF_013731165.1 Rhagoletis pomonella
TTAAAATTTTTTCAATGAAGAATTTACTAATTGTTGACGAAAATATGGTTTACAAAATTTTCGCAAATTTATATTAGTCAATTGGAATTTTTATGAAAATAACGTTTTCCCAAAATTTACCCAGAAATTGTTTGTAATAACTAATTAATGTTTTCGATTTAATTCAATGAAAGGAGCATTAAAATAACTATCAAAAGTAATTTTTGTTGATAGATATAAACGTGCACAAAAATAACATTTCACAATTGCTAATTTATTCAAATTCTGTTATTTTGTGCCGCTCTGCGCTCACGCTGTTAAAAAATGGTGAGCTTCTAGAGCTATCGATGTTAAAAATTTAACGTGGTGAACTTCTAGACGATTTCTGATCTATTACAAAATACCAACGAGTAGCGTGTTGCAGCTTCTCTGTTTTAAACGTTCTCTGATATTTTTTGCATTGTAATTTATTAACAAGGCAAGTGCGTGCAGCAACTTTCTTTCGCATTATTTTTTTCTCGCCCACTGACAGATGTCAATTTGCTTGAACTTTTTTTTAACTTTTTTCTCAACTATGATGTAGTGTTATAAATTTTCAACTCACCACTAATTGTACTCAACGCGGACAGTTTCATCATCATATGCTTGCGTTTGATGAACACCATAGCGCCGAGTGAGAGCATCATCATGGCCAAGAATACCCCGAGTAGTATGATGAACCAAGGCTGTGTAAGCACATCATCGACATGATCCTGATTGATGGGATAGCTGTTGAAGGGGAGTAAAGGTTAGAAAATAGTTAAATTTAATTAGTTTTGGTGAAAAAAGAGCACCATAAAATATGTTTGCAAAGAAATAATAAATGTACAGTTTTTTTTTTGTAATAGGAAATTTAAAATCTTCGAAACTTACCGCTGATTAATGAACGGATCCAAACGTTTAGTTATTGGATCTAATCGTAATGTAGCCGGTGAGCAGTAAGGTCCAATTCCGGCGTTATTACCAGCGGCTACGCCCACTGTATACATAACACCCTCGGTTAAGTTGGCCAACACCAGTGTCGGCGAGGCAGAGTCTATGGTCACATTCGTGAGTATACGTGAGAAATTGTGTGCGGTATCAATGCCACGCACAATCACGTGATAGTAAAGTAAAATGCCTGTGAAATAGAGTAAAATAAAATTTTAAGAGAAATGTACAAAAAACAGGGACCGTATCAGTTAAAACTTTTATTAAAAAAATCGCTCTTTAACAGTTATTTTTTTTACTTTTATTTAATTTCTCATTAAATAACAGTTATTTACGATTTTTTTTTTATAAATCCAACATAACAATTATTTTTGATTTTTATCTAAATAATATGCAAATAACATTCAGTTTTGATTTTTAAATTATATCTCTTAGATAACAGTTATCGAAGACATTTATTTATAAATGTCATAAATAAAAATCAGTCAGTTACTTTTACTTTTAAAAGCCATCAATATAAATCAGTCACTAACTTTTATTTTTTAAATCATACTAATAAAAGTTATTTCGTAGTTTTGTTCTCCAACACCTTCTTAACTGAGAAAAATGATACAAGACTTTTATACGTATGACTTAAAAAATAAAAGTCGGTGACTGATTTATATTGATAACTTTTAAAAGTAAAAGTCACTGGCTGATTTTAAATGATGACTTTTATAAATAGACGTCTTCGATAACTGTTATCTAAGACATATAATATAAAAATCAAAAATAACTATTATTTGCAGATTATTTAGATAAAAATGGAAAATATTTGTTATTTTGGATTTATAAAATAAAAATCAAAAATAATTGTTATATTTTTAATTTTGCATTAAAACTTCAAATGAAAATTCATTTTCAAATTTGATTCTCGGTGAAAAAAGAAATCGATTGGTATGTATCACTTAGTTGTAAAACATTTCCTTCATAGCGAATTTTTCGATGACAGTTTTTATCAATAACTGTCCCCAACAAAACTGAAGTGGACCGCAAATTTTTCTTTTAAATTTGTGATTTCTGTTGTACAAATTCAATAGCTCACAGATGAAGTAATAACCAAAGTTCCTGCAGTGGTATGACTTACCATGTTGTGGTTTCATTGGTGGCGCCCACCATTTCAAGAAAACTGCCGAGGAGTTAAGTAATACAGCTTCCATACCAAAAGGTGTTTCATTTATCACTGTAAGGAATAAAAAAAAGTTGATGAATTACACACCTATTTATTAATTTAATGAAATTTTCAAGAGAAAAATAATGCTTATTCCTGATCAAGCTAATCGCAGCTTTGACTCCCGTCGAATTCACTTATGGAATTTTTCTGGTATGCCTAATGTGACCAACCGTACTTCTTTCGGAAGTACAGTACTTCTTTTTTTCGCTCTTGTACTTCGTACTTCGAAGTACAGTCAAATGTACTTCTTTGCGATATTTTGTACTTCTCCGATCTTCTGGATCATCGTCGCATGGCCTGGGCGATAAATTCGTTCAAACCATTAACAATTTCGCGTTTAAACCTACTTAATAAGGCTTATCTACCGCTCACTTCGTGACAGAACTGTCGCGGCGGAGTGGGGGCGTCTGCACTCAGTGCAGAGTCAATACGAGCACTCCACAAGGTGGTGTTCCATCTCCCCTGCTCTAGATTGCGGTTGTAACCCACCTTCTAGAGGAACTGGGAAAAGTGGGCTGTGTGTAAAGGATGGGGAACTTTAGGTTAAGAGACGATTTCTGTACACCTTTTTGATCTGACTCAAGGTTACCTGAACCAGGTAACTAGGTGGGCAATCAACGGCGGCTGTCGTAGAATCCTAACATTGCGGAAAGGGTAGGAAAGGTGTCGGTTGCCTTGTACTTCTGTAGGGGAGCTATCGGTAAAAGGTGGGGTCTCTCGCCCAAATTAATTCCTTAGCTCTAGGAAACTAGACTAGACTAAAACACTTGAACTCGGCGCCTGAGGATATTGCAGACAGAATTGTCGCAGCACCAACTGCTATTAGGCTAAGGTAAACCGGAAAGAAACCTTTTCTCTGCTGCAGCAAATGTTTTTATAGTTCTAAAAATTTAGATTAAAAAGT
>NW_023460231.1:6936-16153 GCF_013731165.1 Rhagoletis pomonella
TAACAAGGAATCTTCTCGCAATCAACATTTGGGAAAACTCTGCAACACCATAACTAATTTAAATTAACTATTTTCTAACCTTTACTCCCCTTCAACAGCTATCCCATCAATCAGGATCATGTCGATGATGTGCTCACACAGCCTTGGTTCATCATACTACTCGGCGCATTCTTGGCCATGATGATGCTCTCACTCGGCGCTATGGTGCTCATCAAACGCAAGCATATGATGATGAAACAGTCCGCGTTGAGTACAATCAGAGGTGAGTTGAAAATTTATAGCACACTACATCATAGTTTTCATGACAAAAAAAGTTGAAAAAAAAAATTCAAGCAAATTGACATCTGTCAGTGGGCGAGAAAAAAAAGAACTTGGAAAAATAATGCGAAAGAAAGTTGCTGCACGCACTTGCCTTGTTAATAAATTACAATGTGAAAAGAAAAAAAATATGTTGCAAGGACAGTAGCAAGCTGATGACTGCGCCGGATGGAGTCAGCTGCTGCAGCAGTGACAGCGACGCCTGAATGGCGGCAACGGAAGCGTTTAACACGCGTGTTACGTGCGTGCAGCGATGCAAAAACGTATGTAAGAACGTAATACAGAATACGTAAGCAGATGCAAATATAAATTTGTTTGTGATGAAAGAGTTATATGTGACCAGATGCATAGTGAATACATATGCACATACATGCATGCATGTGAGAATACAAATGTGAATAAGAATTTGTACAGCAGCAATGGCAGCACACGTTCAGGTCAGGTATATATGCTTATTAGGGTGGTTCAAAACAAAAATTACAGAGAAAAATAAACTTTGCGAATATATAATTTTTTTTTGTGTGTGTAAATTTTACTGTCGCTGCTGAGCGAAAATCATAAGCATCTTATTACATTAAACGAGCAATTCTTATATATATATATATATATATATCCATAGGGTTCTCGGAAACGGCTCTAACGATTTTGATGAAATTTTGTACGCCAATAACGTTTTGGATTTTAAGGTTATTTGAATAGGCATTATCTTCGAGAAGACTCGTATAAGGTTGCCACCTGTTAGAAATTAGTTACAAAGTAATTAAATCATCATAATATGGGTATCAAATGGAAGATATTTTAAAGATCCCTAATTCAAAAAAATGTTTAATAGGGTTGCCACCTATTTTGAATCGCATGTTTATTAAATTTTTTTGGAAAAAAAGGTAAAATATTACTATTCATGTTAGTACCCAGAAGGTTCTTAAACAATGCCTTCCTATATACAAAATGTTATCTCTTAGGGTAATAGTGTAAGGTTGCCACTTGTGTTCGATTCTACACAATTTATCTAAAGCATCGCAATATGGATATCCAATGAAAGGTATTGTTGAGAGCTTTGGGCAGACAATATTTTCCAGCAGGGTTGCCACGTTTCTATGTAATACAAATTTTTATTTTGTTAATTTCAATCAGCATTTATTTTATGTATACACAGTACATATACGCTTAAGATATGTACCATTCCTTCCAGCGTATTTCGGAATAGGATTGCCACATAAATTTTAGAGTAAGAAATTTATTTAATAGATATGGAAATCCTATTTTTGTTTGTTTATTTCCAAAATATTTTTTAAAAGCTATCCAAATCTTGAAAACTTTAAAAAGTATATATACTCCGGGCAAAGCTCGGTCAACCTGGTACTAATTTTTTAAGCTAACAACATTGGTAGTGCTTTTATGGAAAATATGTTGCCTTAAATTTACAGCATGCTAAAAATGTAAATTTTTTTCTTTTAATTACTGTTATAAAAGTCCGTAAAAATATTGCAATCAACGGCAAACTTTGAATTTCATATTTTTGAGGTAAGCGATACCAATGTTATGATCTCTGATAAAATTGTCACCACATACGGCCACGCCGATTTCATTTTTAAGCTTTCGTCTTACTGATCTTGGAAGTTAGAATAATTACACTAGTATACAAAATATTATATCTTTGCCGTTTCACCATCATTTCTTATGTAGAATTATCTACTGAATCCGAGTTTTAGAGATATAGGCTAGTTTTTTTTTTTTTTTTTATGAAACAAGTGCACACCCACACCCAACCAAATTACTGTAACATAAAAATAAATATCAAATACTTGTACAGCGATCCTATATTAAATATGATTGTGTCAAGCAGATTTTTGGCGCTAGAATTCCTTCTCATCTCATTAAATTCTAACCGTTTTCTTTAGCTCTGGAGGTTGGCTGGAAAAAAATTTTGACCACCCTAATGTGTATGTAAATTTACTTACAGATGTATATACAAAATATGTCTCCACCTTTGCTATGTGCATATTCTTATGTTAAGGTACGCACACATGTACATACATACATACAGTTGTATGTATATAAAGGTACTTATTCGCTTGCTTGCTTCTCATTCAGCTTTCTTTATTTGTTTTTTTTCGCGCTGTTACCGCTACTGCTGCTGCTTCTTTTGTGCCACTTCCTTTACGGTGACGCTGCTGCATACACAAATAACCGTAATTTGCAGTCGCGTACGCTCATACGATGTGACCGACTGGACGTGCTTACCGTGGAGGAGGCGCTTCATTGGTTTTGCATAACTAGCAGCACCCACTAGCTTTAGGGCCGATTGCTCAATGTCTGGTTATCACTACCTACCAGTTAAATATCGTTATCGACATTTTCGACATCATTCATATAACATGTAATCGATAAAGCAGTCACTGTATTTAATCCGGAGCTTCAACCTCAGATTTGTGTTAACCGGACATTGAGCAAGCGGCCCTTAGAGGTAAAGGTAGTTTTAGGGCTGTTTTCACCAACTCTGGTTAACACTAATCCCCAGTTAAACATCGTTGCCGACGTTACCGACACAGTGTTATATGCATGCAGTCAATAACGTCGATAACGATGTTTGACCTGGTGTGGATTGAAAGCAAGGTAGAGGGGTTTCTTTGAAGATTGTCATTTGGCTGTGCACATGTTTTTCCTCGCCAAGCAAGGCGCAAATACATTCTTATTTTTTATTTTTTAATGTTAGATATATATTTTTGCAATTAAAAAGTGGGAAGAAACTCTAAATACGACTCACAAGCCCCAGATGAGGGTAATACATAGTCATGGTTTTTATTAAATACTTCTCCTATACAAATGCTATACAAAAAGTCGAGATGAGCTAGACACTAAAAAAAAGTTTTGTATGGATTCACGACTAACGTAGACTCCTTCTTTCACTATTACCGTATTACTAAATTACTAGCGAATCCGCCTGGCGTTGGTACTAAACGGGTGGCAACCCTCTGAAAAACCTAAAAAAAATGTCAAACTTTAGTCATATTTATAAGCGATCGGTGTGCCCGATTTAATATAAATCCATCTAGCCGTTTCTGAGTTGAGAGACGTCTCGCATGGTTCGGTTTCTCATATTTAAAATCATCCTGTACCGTTAAGAAATTTTTAACTTCGTCATTTAACATCTGCAGGCCTAAGCTCGTGAAACATCTCACAAAAAATGCCCATATATTCATAGGTAGGTAGATAGATATGCCTTTTCGAATAGGTAGCAACCCTAATCAAAAGTATTTTTGTAAGCTAAAGATTTCCTAAAACTACTTCGTTCGGCACTTATATTTAAATATTTCATATGCATATTTTGTATATAAGCTAACTAAGTTCGAATTTTCATAAAGGATGGCAACCTGGTTCAGCAATATTTTTAAACTTAACATTTTTTAAATATCTTTAGTCTGACATTAGTATACAAATTTCAATTAATTGATAAATTTAGTTGAATAGGATTTTTAAAATATGGGGCAACCCTTCTAAATGTAGTTCAGAAATAAAGCCCTTCCAAACCCATTTTAATTGGTACCAATCTTTTAATAATTATTTCAATTTTTTTATAAACCAGTGCCTCGAAAACAATCTAAATGTCCAGAATATTTTATATTTCATATAACTTATACATAATTTACTTAAATTCGACTTTTTAAACAGGTGGCAACTCTATTCCAAATATTTTCCAACTAGACCTATCTTAAACCTCTTTCGCCTGAGCCCATATTGTGATACATAAACATTTAAAATTTCTCATTGCCGCAATTCAAGGTGAATGTGATTTTATAAACATGTGGCAACATCGGGAGTTTGGAAATAAAGCCCTCTCAGCCGATTTTGATTGAAAGCAATCCTTTAGTAACTCATTTAACTTATTAAATAATTTGACTTAAACTTTTTAAATAGGTGGCAACCCTTTTCAAACCTCAAAAATATTATAAGTTTTCACAATAATGCTTTTTTAACACTCTTTCGTTTGACAATATTTCATATAACTTGTGCATAGTTTGACATTTCAAAAAGATGGCAGCCCTTTTCAAAATATTTTCAAACTAAAACATTTTTTAAATCTCTTTCTTCTAACACCCAAATTGTGATACAAATATTAACTACCTATTTTCTCCAGTGCTTCCTGTGTCTCCAGTTATGAAAGAAATCATTTGCCAGGTTGCTGCACCCTCTTTTAGAGAAGAACCATTCGAATTTCATATCATTCATCAATTGCATTAATGTGTTTTAAAGACCCATATCAAGCGGTATTCTCAAATTTAAGCATTTTTCTGAAATACGGAAAAAATTGTGCATACTTTTAGGCGCATGTGCGTATTAAAGCCACAAAAATGCGCTTAGAGCTTTAATTTCATGAAAAAAACGCAAATATCTAAGAATAAATAACGAGTGATTTTTATGTAGAACAATTGCAAGTGAATTTGCAACTATTTTAAAAAATTGCTATAAAAACAATTAACTGCAGCTGCATACATGGGAAAAACTAGCTCAAAGTTGAAAAACTACAATTACATGCAATTTACTGTGTATGGCCGCAAAGCCGCACCACCACCACCACCACCACCACCACTACCACTCGAGCAACTACAGCCATACATAAGTGTGCTGTTCGCCAAACTAAAGTACTCAAAAGTAATAAATGCGCAGCGCATTTGCGAGCATTGTTGAGCGTGTTGAGTGCCAACAACAACAACAACAACACCTAAGTACAACGAAAGTAACAACAAACTGTAGAGCAAGCGTTCAAAGCAAAGCTAAAGTAGCAACAGTTAAAAATATCCAAGCAGGTGTATTTATCCTATATAGTACATATGTATCTATGTATGAGTGCTTATGTTTTTTTTTTGTGAGTGTGTTTGTGCGCGTTCGTACGTGTATAAGTATTTGCTTGTATTCACTGAAGTGTACTTGAATTGCGCATTGCGCTGCCGCCCAAAAAGTGCTGTGTGCAATAGCCAAAGCAGCTTGCCCAATGCGCTTCGTGAGTACTATAGCTGCACATACTACACCACTCAAACACACAGATCACACACGCAAGCATACTTTTAGGTGCACTCAGCTGGCCATGTAAGCGAAATGAGTGCCACAGAAGTGATGCTGCTGAGCTGTGCGAGTAGCGATGAGATGTGGGGAGTTTGCTTGTGTGTTTTTTTTGTGGGCGCGTTGCTGCATATTTAACTGCTGCTGTGTGTAGAGTGCATGCAACAACAATAATAACAGAAAAAATTTGCAACAATACTCTGCTCTACTCTGCTGTGACAATAGCAGAAAAAATTCAAATAATATAAATGAAAAGTGAAAAGCATGGCGGGAAAACAGCTTAAAAAAATAAATTGGATATTGCAAAAATGAAAAGCGTACATATTTGTGTAGGGGAAAAAAATGTAATGAAATAAATTAAAAAAAATTGCACTGGCAATAAAACACTTGGCTGAATGCTGCTTTGTTGTATTACTGACAGTTTAATTGGTTCATTGCGTCGCAGCAGCAGCTTTGTTGTTGCCAATTTTCCACTTTATTCTTTTTTCATGCTCGACAAATTTTTTTAACCAGCTCTTTTTTGTTTTTTTGTTTGCGCTGCTCTTTGCTGTCGCTGTGATTTTCCGCTTTTTTTTGCCAACATTCACTCGAACTAAATGCCATGCAACTCAACTAACTATTCCGGCCATTCTGGTCACTTGTCTGTTTTAATGGCATTAAAAGCTTGCTCACGCTTGTCTACAGTAAAGTAGCAGGAAGGTAGGTATGTACATACATACATATATATATGTATGTATTCATGTGCGAATGCACATATGGTTGGCTGTGCACAGGACAATGATGGTTGCATGTGCCATTTATTAACACATGACAAAATGCCGCAGACGCCCACAATGCAACCGCGTGCAGAGAGCGATTTCGTTGCTTATACGAGTGCATACATTTGCATGAAAAAATAAATTACAACAAATGCGCACAAACATGCATACAGTTGTAGAAAAGAGAATTTAATGAAATAAGCAAAATAATGGAAATAAATCAAATGGCTTGAATGGTAGCAAAATATTCCAAAAGCAACAATATTTAAGTAAAATTAAGCCACACAGGCGTACGTACTTAAATAATATGCATATGTGCACATATAAAAAATTGCAAAAAATGCTATAAAGTTAAAAAATACCAAGATTCAATGAAAAGTAGAATTGCTTACATTTGCTTTTTTATAAAAAAACGCATTGTTCAGCATCAGGTGTGATATGATTAATGGTACAAAGCTGAATATTCGTAAAATTTATGAAAAAATTTATTTGAGCGTGAATTGCTGTTGTAATATTCAGCAATAATTTTTATGTAAAGTAGTTTTAAAGTGTGCCTGCACAATTGGTGCTAATGACAAACAATACCCCAACCTCTATTTTTTTCTGCATCGTGCCTAAGATACCCCATTCCATTCCCCTACATAAAATGCCTGGTGTCTCAAGAAGATATTCATATCGCAAATACTTTTGTATTTGAGTTCTAGATACCAGTCTGACTGGATAAAGAGTGTCGAAAAAGAGTAGAAAATGCACACTTACAGGGCAATTCTGGGAACTGTCTTTCAGCTTGAAAGGCGAAAGACAAAAGTTTTTCGTAAGACCATTGTGAATTCTGGTAAATATCTTGAAAGTTCTTTCATGCCTTTCGAAAGACTAATTAAAAGAGGAAATCTTAGGCCGAGGCCATGCAATGAGCGGCAAAGCGGCGACCGGCTGAGCGGTGAACGGCTTAAAATTAAAACATATGAAATACTATTGAAGTGACCACCCAATGAGCGGAATTTGTAAGTGGCTGAGCGGCATGTCTCTATGTTATTTAGTTAGCATGGCCAGTAAAATACCTGCAAGCTTATTGACACCTTGCTTACATGGCTGTAAGGTGTCCATGTTAGGTTACTGTGATACTTTATTTCCAAACTCAATTACATAAATGCTTTAAAAATTACGCTTAGATTACATCGTGGTGCCATTTCAATTGGCTCTAGATATATATAGGCGTTTATACCATCTGCACAGTATTGCGGAATGCCGACCTTGCTTTCGTTGCAGCCAGAATGTATTCACAATGACGCTGGCGCTACGTCTGCTGCATAAATGTTCCACTAGTTTGCGTTCGCGGCACACGCAAAGACCAACTGGTGTAAGCATTTGAGCATGCAGCACTACCGCCTATAAGTATGCAACGAATTTAACGCTCCTTGAAATTTAACACCCGACATTATCACTTTTGGAACCAACGAAATTGCATTTCAAATACCTTATACCTTCTCAAATACATAAATAAATACCACATTTTCACTCCTTATCTTTTAATCTATTTTTAGGCGCTCACCCAAATGATGTTCTCAAAATGCCCAGTCTTTCGCGCAATGGCAATGGCTATTGGTTGGATGCCTCCTCCGGTGGCATGGTATGGCGCACATCACCCTCTGGCGATACGCTGGACTTGCAAAAGGATCAAATCGCCGACTATGCACCGGTGTGTCTGACAAACGGCACGGTTGGTGTGAATGGCGCTGGTGATGGTGGAACTGGGAGTGGAGCTGGTGAACGCAATCAACAAAGGTGAGTTGCAAATTGTGTTTTTTTTATATTTTTTTCGAGCGCATTTAATGCTTTCCCAGGAATTCTTCGCCGGTATTGTAGTGACAAAAGTTTGTGGTACATTTTTTGGCAGCATAGTTTTTGGCGCCAAACACTGTAGTTACCTTTGCGACGAACTTGGCCTCAAACAAGTGAAACTAAGCGATAAATTGCTCCCCAAATAAGATATTCTATGAAATTTAAACACGAAATTTGCAAAACTTCTATATGCTACCAGGTAGTAGTATGTAGTTGCGCGCTGAAGTAGCATTGCTTTCGGCATTGTTGTTGCAAGCGAAAATTGAAATTTAAACTACCCGAATGCAAAATGTCTCACACACTTCAATTTTACTACGCTCCAGCAGGCAACGTTTATTTGTATGCAGCACACTAGCATTGTGTCCCCAATTCACTCGATTCAACTCCACTTTTCCATTTTACCTACGCCTTTTTCCTGTTCCTCTTTACACCTAACATCTACCTAATATTCCTCAGCTTGGTGCCTGTAACTATGCTCTGTTTGATTGCATTGCATTTTTGGCACTCTCGTAACTATGTCCATGCTCACTCGTGTTGGCAAAAATGTAATTTTAATAATACCCAAGGTTGTTTGCACTACTTGCTACTGTGCACTACAAATACACCCAAAGGATATTTGGCTATACGCACACATGAATGCATTGCAGAATATTTAGTTTATGCCATTAGTGCGGGAAATGTTTGAAAGTGTATGCGTTCTACTCATTTCAGTGTGGTTACTTTTGCATTTACGCATTCTAGCTGCAACAACGTGAGCACTAACTTAAATACATGCATACACGTGTTACCTACTGCATTTACTTATATTGGCTTCCCATTTGCCAGTTCTGCCTTTTGGATTTTTCAAACTTCAGCCTCCAATGGACGACGTGCTGCATATCTTGAACGTTGCTGATAGCAAACGAGGGCACTTTATTGGCGTTTTAGTTTTCTAGTCGAGCAAATCGAAATTTGAAAGCGAAAATAGGTTTGGAATTTAAGAGCATAAAGCAAATTTTGAGAATTGGTAATGAGTTTGATGCTTAGTAAATTCTTGCTTAAACTTGAATTGAAAGTTAGGAGTGTCGTTTATAAATTTACACCAAATTCATAGAAAACTTGTTAAAATTTATCTAAAATGCGTACAGCAATGTGGTAGGTTAGATAAGCCCCGCATAAAGCTTAACTTAGATATCTGGTTTCCTGGAATGGTAGCTGCAAATAAGCTGTGTAAATGAAATTTTTGCGCAAAACGCTGA
>NW_023460231.1:16253-17704 GCF_013731165.1 Rhagoletis pomonella
ATTGATTAACCAACTTGCTCGAGTAATCGAATAATCGCACAGCCCTAATTCTAAGTGAAATTAAGACAAAGCAGAATTTAATATTGGTTTGGCTTGGAGAGAAATAAATGAAGTCGATTACAGGGCATAAATGTTGTATATTTTTTATTTTTTTTCAATACATTATGGTCACATTAAAGAAACTTTTAGTCAGTGACTGTAAATAAAATTTATTCTTAAATAGGGATACAGAAAAAAAACTGTTCTGCCGCTTTCTTGGAGACATCATTAGCATCTTCCCTCGTGTTAGAATTTTGTTTCCTTGTACAGCACTAATAAGCTAAGTAATAAAATGTAAGCTTTCTAAATCCTCGGTTTTTTTAAAGATTTTCCAAGATTTTTCGGGAACTTTCGGAATTTTCTCCATATTTTTTCATGCTTTGTTTTTCGAAAAATTTTATTAAAATAAAATGCTATCAAAAATTTTCTGGTATCTTCGAAAATTTTCCAGATTTCTCAAAGGAACTTTTGAAATTTATTGGCGCTCTTTATATATTTTTCGTGCTTTAATTTTCGAAATACTTTCCGAATTTTTCAGGAAACTTACAAAACTTTTGCAGACTTATAGTACTTTTTTCAGTAGTTGTTCTGCTTTACTCTCGGAACCCTTCGTCATTTTTTGTGAATTTTCGAAGCCTTCTTGTAACGTTTGCAATTTTATTTTTCAATGTATTTCGGAACGCCTCCTTGCTGCTCGAAATTTTTTTGTGAATTTTTGGAACCTTTGATTTTTCAAGGAACCTTTAAAATTTATTCGGAAGTCTTCTTTATTTTGTTTGTACCTTATTTTTTGGAAATCTTCGGGCTAATTTCGGTAACCTTTCAAGACGTTTCCGAAGTTTACGTGGTTTTATTTAAAATAATATATTGTTTTACTATACGGACTATTTGGGACCTCTTCGTGAATTTTCAGGCTTTTTTCAGGACCTTAGCCGTTTTATTTTTCAAGATCTTTCGGGACTCATCGGCATCTTTTTATGAATGTTCGATATTTTATGCGTACATTTATCAAGATCATTCTAGACGATTTATTCTGGAACGAATTTCCGTCATCCCTTGTCAAGCTTGGTTTGCAGACAAACCAAAAATCACACTGAAGATGGCATAACGCCGAAACCGGTTTGTCTACACACTTGTTTGTTGTTTTTTGAGATCTTTTTGCACTTTCCGCGACTCTTGTGTATTTTATGTGCCTTATTTTTACGAAATTTCCAGGATTTTTTTTTGGGGGATTTTTCGGATTTTTTTTTAATTGTAGGGAGTTTTTTTCGCGAAATTTTCGAGTTTTCAGTGTTATATTTTTCGGGACTTCTATATATTTTTCGTTACATCGCGGGAAATTCCAGGAGTAAAATAGTAAAAGGTAAAAGTTAACAAAAATATTTTACTTGTTTGCTATAAATTTCACATTC
>NW_023460231.1:17714-40295 GCF_013731165.1 Rhagoletis pomonella
AGGGGACATAGGGACAGAAAAAGTGACTTTGTTTTATAATATGTAGTGATAGTGAAGAACCTTTAACTTTTTTTAAAACATTTTGTTGGGCGGTTATTTAAAGCATTCAAAACTGGTGTTAAGTTACATGTACAGATGTACCCTAAATATTTAAATTTTTTTTGAGTCCTTAATTCTTCTTTTTTAAATATTTGCCCTTCTATATATATATTTTTCCACATGCCATTCTTCTGGTTAGTTAAAATAAAAAAAAATTAAATTTGTTCACGTTTTTACAGCTGCAAAGGAAAAATAAATTAACAAAAAAAATGTTTGGAATTTTTGCTGCCACAAATTAACCGCTAATAATGCCACAACGACACATTCAAGGCATTTGAGAAATTTACGCAAATACCAAACAGCAACGCGTATTAAATATTTTGAAACTTCAAAGCAAACTAATTAAAGTACGTGAGCTCGTTGAAAATATTGACATGCACATATGCATACACTTATGGAATGTTGTTGCAACAAGTCTGTATTTAAGTATAAATATTCAAATGCATTTATTGAATTATTAATGACAACCAATGTGACACGACTGCGCGTAAAATTGTATGCGCTAATTTCAGCTATTTAGTTAGGGCACTGAGCAAAAATTAGCAATGAATTTAAAAGTTAACAGTTCGCTAAAATATATGATTTAAAAACAAAATTTGTTTAACGGTTAAAGAAGTAGAGCTTAAAAACGGTTCAAAAAATACAGCTTTCCAATAATTTTTCCTTTGTTTGTGACTCCACTATACTTTCTGCTCACTGCCTATTTAAATTCACACCCATGTTAGCATCTTAAATACTCAAGTAGCACACTGGTGTATAACTTGGTGTAAATTTACGAATTTTGGTATAAATCTGATTAATTGTACCAAAATTCGAAACTATACACCAAGCTATACACCAGTGTTCTACTAGAGTATCTACTTATTTTTCAGTGTCCCTAAATAGATTTACAAATTTTACTCCACACACGTATGTAAATATATTTGTTCTGCACAAACACAAAATTATTCCATGCACTAATTAGTACTAATAATGCATTAATTTATGTTAAACTACTCATGTTCGTCGTATCAACTATTAATTAATAAGAATGCAACAGCTTAGGCACATACTAAGTATCAGGGTTGTTGCGAATATTCGCATTCGCATTCGCAACTGCGGAGCTTCCGCATTAATTTCAACACTCGCATTCGCTTTCGCATTCGCAATAATCAATGCGGAGCTTTTGCGAATGCAAATATTGAGCAAGTGCACTGACAAAACGTATATCTGGCGAACAAAATGACAAATTGTAGCCAACATTTTTTCTTGTTGAGATGCTACTTTAAAATTGTCCCCCTACGTTCCCCTTCTTTTATAATTTAAAGTCAAGGAGTAAGATCCTTTAAAAGGTATTTCCAGGGGAAATGTTCAACGTCTAGCTATAAAGAGAATCGAATATTTGTGCGTTAAAAGATAACCTTCAATTAGGTAAGAATTATGTAACTATCGAATATTATTTGTCAAAGGTCTGTTGAATAAACTGGATGCATCGCTAGTATTTTTAGTACTTTTTCTTAGATAAGTGTAATTATTATTTTCTCACAAAACTTATTATGATTAAGTTCCGTGTTCCCTTTTATTAGTCTTTCAGCTCGAAAACAATAAGATTTATTTTAATTTTGTACTAATTGTCCAAAATTAGCACGGATCGAAATAAAGATAAAATGATATGTGAATAAGTTGACAACCAAGTTCACAAATCCAATAAGAATTAATCCAAGGTGAATTTAATATCTATTAAGGAATGGGTCTTGGCATGCAATATATCGTTAGTATGATATGGAAAAGGCGTAACTCACATCGCTGCTGAAATACAAAAAGCCGTAACTAACTAAAATCCAAAATTCACTTTTTGATTGATTATGATGCATTTCATCGAATCATAGGTCCCCACATCGTTTTATGCAATAAAAAATGTTAGTTGTAGCTTTTTTGCATTTCAGCGATAATGGGAAATATGCCCTACCCATACTATATTAACGAGTGTTGAAAATTTGTGTTAATTTGCCTCAAAATATGAAAGCACATTGAGCTCATGGAATGTAACAACAAATCGGATTTGATGGCTTGTGTTACCGACAGCGGTGAGTAATTAATTGTGACTGCCTGCAGCTAGGAAAAGTCGAGCTCCGCTAATAAAAAAATTAATTAAAAGCTATTCATTACAGGTGAACTTTTCCAAGAAGTCACCCGGGAACTAAGCAGATCTGAGACCTTCATCGTCCGTGATTCCAATAATTCAAATAATTGTAAAAACAGGGTGCCTTTTCAACAAAATGACAAGAAATAAAACTATGTAATTTGGTTGGCAACCACGATATCAAAAATTAATTTTCTCCGAAATTTTCATTCCTAGAAAATAACAATTTTGTTGCCATATCCACCTATTTAGAACCTCGCTATAAGCACACGTTTTTCAAACCAGTCACAGAAGACAGGATTTAAAATGACTTACAAAAACTAAAATCGAAAAACGCTGATGGTTTTCAAAATTGGAAAATAACGGTGTTTAATTAACGATCTTGCCATGATGCTAGATTGAGAAGATGAAAGGCCGCCATATATTCGACATTTGCAGCCCCGATGCAATCCCCAAAAAGGAATTATTGCACCGCAATAAAAAAAAAGAAATATAACTGAAAGTCCTCTCAATCGAAAAGAATTTACAATTTTTTCAAGTTTCAATTCTTCAACTTTGTCGCCTCGAGCGAGTAGTTATTTAGTGGCAGCAGCAGGCTGTAAGCCGAAAAGGCAGAAAAATTACTCTTTATTAAATACAACGTTCCAAATTTTTAATTTAAATACTAAATAAATAAATAAAAAAAAAACATTATTAAAAATTACTAATTTTTTATTTACCTAAATCTCCTAATGTACTCACCTAATTTTTTCTTAAAATACTTGACATCCGCATTCGCATTCGCATCCGCGGATGTTATCTTTTAAACATTCGCATCCGAATTCGCATCCGCGGATGTCTAAAATTCCACATTCGCAACATCCCTACTAAGTATGTATGTAGTAGTATGTATGCCTGCTCTCACTGCTGATCGCATGCGGGTGAAAGGTTGCTCATACGCCATGTCGCCCGTCGAACCAAATTTAAATGCCATTAAATTGGTACAAAGCAATAATTAAAGGTTGGAGATGGTAGATACAAATGTTTACACATAAAGATGCGCTACTTATTAAAGCTATTATTAAATTTAGGTTTTTTTTAATGTTAAGCGCAAAATCACGTAAAACAATAATGAATTTACATATAAACTCTGAGTTTTTAATAATACAATTAGAAAGTATCAAAAAAAAAAACAAATTAGGTCGATTTCTTAAATAAATCAATTCGTATGATTTAACTCCAATTAATACAAATATTTTTTTCTTCATGACTGTATTCACTAATTGCGTTGAATGTGGACTATCTTTAAGCAGTTAAGTTTTCGAATCTGATTTTTCAGTTGCACCTCTTTGGGGAGGGTGTGCAATACGTGGACTTGAAGCGACTGGAACTTGAAATTGGCTGTAGTACGAAAGAATGGTTTTCTAATACCCAAAGACAGGTGGCAAGATAGTTCGAAATATTATTTTTATTCTAGTACAAAAGTCTTTGAAAAAAGCCTCGCGTTGCTCCAAAAGTCGGAATGGCCGAGTGAGCAAAGCACGAGAGTATTTTTTACTCTCTTGATTTAATTTTATTTTAGATTTTAGATATTATTGTTTTAAAAATAATTATTTTTAATTTTATTAAGTTTTCGAAACATAATTTATTTTTTTTTTGGCTTTTTTAATTAAAATTTCATTTTCTAGTTAACTAATTTTTTTTAATTTTTTGAATTTATTAAAAAAAATTTATATTTTTTTAATTTTATTTAACTTTTAGCTTATTTATTATTTCCTTTTCATTCATTTGGGCTTCTTTTGCTAAATTAATTTTTTTCTTAAGTTTTATATTCTACTGTTTTAATAAGAAAAATATATTTGTTTATTTCATTTAATTTTTAGGATATTTCCTAATTTTTGTCTTTTTTTAATTAAGTTTTCTTAGTTTTTAAATATTCTTTTAAACATATAAATATTTTGATGATTTAATTTAATTTTTAAGTAAAATTTTTTTATTTTTTCTTTTTCTAGTTTAGTTTTTAGACTTAATTTTTTTAAAAAGAAAATACATCTTTTTTAATTTCATTCACTTTTTAAAAATGATTGTATTTATTTTTGCTTAATTTAAATTTTATATTCTTTTCTTTAGGATTTTATTATTTTTTATTTTATTAGTTTTTATTGTTTTAAGTAGAAAAAATATTTTTTTTTTAATTAAATTTAATTTTAAAAAACTTATTGCTGAAAGGCGAACAGCACAACGCTAACATCTGCTCATTGACAGATCTTTCTAATAATCTTTCGAAAGAAAGTAAAGAGCTTTCAAGATAGTTGCCAGAATTTACAATTGTCTTACGAAAATTTTTGCCTTTCGAAAGACTGTGGTGAGTTGAAAGACAGTTGCCAGAATTTCTCTGTTAGAGTGGTCAGCGTTTTGCGCAAAAATTTCATTTACACAGCTTATTTGCAGCTATAATTCCTGGAAACCAGATATCTAAGTTAAGCTTTATGCGGGGCTTATCTAACCTACCACATTGCTGTACGCATTTTAGATAACTTTTAACAAGTTTTCTATGAATTTGGTGTAAATTTATAAACGACACTCCTAACGTTCAATTCAAGTTTAAGCAAAAATTTACTAAGCATCATACTCATTACCAATTCTCAAAATTTTCTTTATGCTCTTAAATTCCAAACCTATTTTCGTTTTCAGATTTCGATTTGCTCGACCAGAAAACTAACGCCAATAAAGTGCTCTCGTTTGCTATCAGCAACGTTCAATATATGCAGCATGTCCATTGGAGGCTGAAGATTGAAAAATCCAAAGGGCAGAACTGGCAAATGGGAAGCAAATATAAGTAAATGCAGTAGATAACACGTGTATGCATGTATTTAAGTTAGTGCTCATGTTGCAGCTAGAATGCGTAAATGCAAAAGTAACCACACTGAAATGAGTAGAACGCATACACTATCAAACATTTTCCGCACTAATGGCATAAACTAAATATTCTGCAATGCATTCATGTGTGCGTATAGGCAATGTCCTTTGGGTGTATTTGTAGTGCAGAGCAGCAAGTAGTGCAAATAACCTTGGGTATTATTAAAATTACATTTTTGCTAACACGAGTGAGCATGGACATAGTTACGAGAGTGCTAAAAATGCAAGGCAATCAAACAGAGCATACCCTGTAGTCAAATGTACTAGTTGTAAACTACTTCACAACTAGTATGAACCACATGCCCAACTAGTCAGCCAACTATCTTTTTTCCATGCAACCAACTGGTATTTTTAACATGGGGATGTCCTACGAGATGGCAATTGTCAGATTTCGGTCAGAAATATACCAGTATCATACTAGTTGAAAATAGACAGAAAAAAATACATAAATATTTCCAACTTTCGAACATAAATTTAAATGCATTTCTTATAAAGAGTGAAAGGTTTCAGGAACAATAAATACATACAATAAAATATTTATCTTTTTGAATAATATTGAATCTGCAAAGGAAAAAATTTTAGTTAAAAATAAAATTAATACGTCAGTTAATACTTCAGTAATAAAATAAATTAAAATAAATTAAAATATTTTATGTAGCATTAAAATAAATTAAATTCATTAACTTTGCACATTTCAGTTTATTCTTTTTAAAAATTTATAAGACTAACAATTAATCGGTATTTAATCAACTAAACGGTTATCAAAAAAAACATGCTTTAATTAATAGTCATTATGAATATTAATCATTACTTAACAGGCCTGGTATAATCGAATACGTACTCAATTTAATGGTTTACAATATACCCAAATAAAAGTTATAATATTTTGTGAACTTTATCGTATTAAACTGTCGAAGTCAAATAAAACAGGGCATAGTTTTGTACTTGGTACAAGTCTGGTCATTTTCGAACTAGTTCGGTTTCTGTCAGGGAATTCTAGTTGTAAACTAGTATTTTTCCTGACTAGTTTGGGATTTCACTGCAGGGTAGTTACAGGCGCCAAGCCGAGGAATATTAGGTAGATGTTAGGTGTAAAGAGGAACAGGAAAAAGGCGTAGGTAAAATGGAAAAGTGGAGTTGAATCGAGTGAATTGGGGACACAATGCTAGTGTGCTGCATACAAATAAACCTTGAATGCTGGAGCGTAGTAAAATTGAAGTGTGTGAGACATTTTGCATTCGGGTGGTTTAAATTTCAATTTTCGCTTGCAACAACAATGCCGAAAGCAATACAACTTCAGCGCGCAAATACTACTACCTCCTAGCATATAGAAGTTTTGCAAATTTCGTGTTTAAATTTCATAGAATATCTTATTTGGGGAGAAATTTATCGCTTAGTTTCACTTGTTTGAGGCCAAGTTCGGCGCAAAGGTAACTACAGTGTTTGGCGCCAAAAACTATGCTGCCAAAAAATTTACCACAAATTTTTGTCACTACAATTCGAGCGAAAGCATTAAATGCTTTCGAAAAATAGTATACAAAAACACAATTTGCAATTCACCTTTGTTGATTGCGTTCACCAGCTCCACTCCCAGTTCCACCATCAGCAGCGCCATTCACACCAACCGTGCCGTTTGTCAGACACACCGGTGCATAGTCGGCGATTTGATCTTTTTGCAAGTCCAGCGTATCGTCAGAGGGTGATGTGCGCCATACCATGCTACCGGAGGAGGCATCCAACCAATAGCTATTGCCATTGCGTGAAAAACTGGGCATTTTGAGAACATCATTTGGGTGAGCGCCTAAAATTAGATTAAAAGAGAGGTTAAAAAAGTGGTATTTATTTATGTATTTGAGAAGGTATAAGGTATTTGAAATGTAATTTCGTTGATTCCAAGAGTGATAACGTCGGGTATTAAATTTCGAGGAGCGTAAAATTCGTTGCATACTTATAGGCGGTAGTGCAGCATGCTCAAATGCTTACGCCAGTTGGTCTTTGCGTGTGCCGCGAAAGCAAACTAGTGGAAAATTTATGCAGCAGACGTAGCGCCAGCGTCATTGTGAATACATTCTTGGCTGCAACGAAAGCAAGGTCGGCATTCCGCAATACTGTGCTGCTGGTAAAAACGCCTATATGTATCTGGAGCCAATTGAAATGGCACCACGACATAATCTAAGCGTAATTTTTAAAGAATTTTTGTAATTGAGTTTGGAAATAAGCGTCTATAAGCTTGTAGGTATTTTACTGGCCATGTTAACTAAATAACTGATTAATTTCGCTGTAAGATATCCATGTAAGGTCAAGTGAACTAAAAGAGGCAGCCATGGCTAAACTGATGAGTTTTGTGGTATTTGCTTCAACTTCGGCAAACAAAATTCTAAAAGTCAACGGTAATCTAAAGCCACTTGAAATTTGCATAGTATTGTATTAAAATTTAATGGTCTATAAAACTGTATACTCAATAAAACTCAACACTACTAAGAAAAAATTTTGAATTTTTGATGAAAATTTGTTGAATTTTTTTTTAGTTTTCTACAAAGTTTTAAACTTAGTTTTATATAGGCTTTGTTAGAAGATTACTTTTATTTAATCGAAAGTTCTTAAAAATAAACAAATAAATATGAGTGGCAAACAATATCACTTTGAAATAGGGGTGTTATTGATATGTCCACTACTGTAGGCACAGCCAGAAGGAAATCAGGAATCTTGTTTTATTAATAGTGCATTTCGAAATCAAAAGGCAATATCTAGTTTCTCTCTCACTCCCAACAGATTTTTTTGCTATCAAGCTAAGCAAAATGAATGCCCGATAAGCTAGTAAGAAAGGGTATCCATGAGGAATTGTAAAGTCCGTCACATTTTCGGCCAGCTAATTTCCGACTGTGCGACAGTACTCTTTTCTTTAGTACTATTATATGCAAATTAGACTAGTTTGGCTTAGGACATTTTTTGAATCAGTATTGGGTGGATTAAGAAAGTTCTACTTTGAACATGTTTTACGAAAATGGTTGCCACCTCTTTCAAAGTCCAATTTAGTTAAATTAAGCAGAAGTTATGTACATGAAATATTAAAATGTGAGTGTCAAAGGAAATAGTTTTAAGAAATTTCTTTGTTATCCAAGGGATCCCTATCCTTTAGGTGGTATCAAACTTCAATTATTTCACTGTTAGTCCCATAGTAGGTTAGTTCGCTGATGGCAACGTCGTTTAAGCAAAGTCCACGATCTAGTTAGAACGAACCAATTGGTTTTATTTTTATCTTGCGAACTTGTCAGCTGTTGCTAGCTAGGGACTGCCAGCTTTGTCTATGAAATTTCTTTTTTTTTTAATGGACATTTTTTGAAACTTGCCCTAGACTCTGCTATGCTCCAGAGTTGGACATTTGCAAAAGGTACATATGGACCGAATAGTGATTCGTTGTCCTTTTTCAACTTACACCATTTTAGAATTGTCATATTTCGGCCAGATTTGCTTTACAACTTTACAGTTTAGAGTACCGCTCCATTTTGCTTCAGCCTTTTGTTTGAATTGTAAGCTTATTCCTTTTTTCACCTTTCTAAGTAGACAAAACTATTTACTCTTTTTTGGAATTTTCAGTAGATGCTCCGCCTTTCGCCATCTCTATTCCATCGTTTCCGCTAATGTCGTTGAAGTTTTTGTTATGAGGCAAGCAACCAAAGCGCTGCTTGACCGTCGACTATATTTAACCGCGCCTTCCTCTTCCTGATATCGCCTTTTAATATCGAATGAGGAAGAAATATATTCCCATTCTGCTTTCAATACTCTAAGCTTCTCAAGTGTACTGCTGTGATCAAACGGTCTCGGCGGGCAAAGTGGGAAATTAACTTTTTCCTCGAGAACGAGAATAGATTTTTAAACAAAAGGTATCTTAAAACCTAAATAGCGGTGAATTTATAAAAGAATAAATTCGTAAGATAAAAATATCACCTTGAAATTTAAATGACCTTGAAACATATAAGTTTTGATTTTTTTTTTATGTTTTTGTCCTGAAAACAGTACTATACATTCAACTTTATATAAAGTTTCGAAGTTTTTTAAATTTCTTTTTGATACAGAAATGTTCCTAACCACCACCTAGATACATTTCTGCACTGAGATGAAAAACGCATTGTAAAAATTAAAATTTTTTATTTGATTACCGTTTAAAAATGTTCGTATTTAAATGAAGTGAAAAGTGAATATTTCCATTATACATACACTACGTATAATGGAAATATTCAACTCAAATACGCCCGTATTAAAATGAAGCATTTTTTACTGCACGGATGTCGTTTTGCACGTCTTGGATGCTTTTTCATATGTAATTAGGAAATTATATGTATACAAAGCATGCACAGCGGTGACAACACATACACACATACATGGTATACGTTTACCTGTACAAATGCAGTAATCGCGCGCTGTGATGTTGATTCAAATTCAACATTTGAAAACACATTTACATGTATGGCTGTAGCTGAGTGTGAAAAGATACAATTGGTTTCTGCCAAGAGGGTCCGGGTTTCAATTACCATCAGACGGAGCATAAAATAAATTTTTTTTTCTTCTTAATTATAATTTCGTATAACGAAAAAGCATCTGTGCACTTCACAACGACATATTTGATAACTTGCACACTCAAATTTAAAACGAGTTTGGTTGGTGCTCTTTCATATGCGTATTTTTTTAAATTTAGCACGTTTTTTTTTATTCTAAAATTTTTTTCCTTTTTTTTTTTGCATGCATCAAATATCAAATTTTAGGAAAAAATGACGCTTACATCTTTTTGGGTTTGGGGCTCGATATTGTTTTATCTAGCTCACCACACTAGTGCCCAGACGTAAGGTTGCGTCTTTTGAGAGAAAGCACTTTTATATCATTTTCCAGCACTGCTCCAGCAGTTGCAATGGTCGAGTGCGCAAAGCTCTTGCGTGAGATCCTAGGTTCGAGTCCTCCGCCAGCCTTTTTCTATTTATTTTTTTTTATTGGACTTTTAGGAGAATATTTATGTATTTATTTCTTTTAATTAATTCATTTTTAATTTTTTGACATAAATCTCTTTAAATTTTAAGTTAGTATTGTTTCAAAAATAAATTGTCTTTTAATTTAATTTAATTTTCAGAAACTTCTTTAATTTTTTTCCTTTTTTCTTTTTTAATTTAATTAAATTTTTGTAAACTAACTTTGTGTATTTTAAAATTTTTATATCTAAAAAGAATCTAATCTAAAGAACTTACGTATTGTTTTATTTCCTTTTTACAAACTTTTTTGTTGCAAATATTTTTTTTCTTTTTTAAATAAATTTTCTTTTGATTTTAAGATTTTGTTTAAAAAAAATATTGTTTTTAAAAATTTCATCTAATCTCTAGGAACTTATTAATTTTTTATTTGTTTTCCTTTTTCTTATTTTACGTAACTTTTAAATTTGTTTGTGTGGTTAAATATTTTTTTTTAATTTTTAATCAAGTATAATTTAATTTTTAGATATTGTAAGAAACTTTTTTTAATTTCATTTGATTTTTATAAACTTAGTTTGTGTATTCCTTAGCTACATTTTTTTTTTAACTTTTAATAAGATTTTCTTTAAATTTTTATTTTTTTCAGACAAATATTTTTTTTTTTAATTTTATTTAATCATTAGGAACATATTTTTGCCTATTATTAATGTATTTTTAATCAAACTTTCGTTTAGTTTTTCACTGTTTTTCTTTGTTTTAAAAAGAAATATATAAAATTTATTGCTAAAAGACAAACAGAATAACGCCTCTTTTGATTAGTCTTTCGAAAGGCACAAAACAGCTTTCAAGATAGATACCATAATTGACAACTGTTTCACGAATAGCTTGGGTCTTTTGAAAGACTATGGTGAGCTGAAAGACCGTTTCCAGAATTGCGCTGTATGTGGGCCTTTTCTACTCTTTTTCAACTGTCTTTATCCATTTCAGACTGGTATATAGAACTCAAAAACAACAGCAATTGCGATATGTATATCTTCTTGGGATACCAGGCATTTTTGTTTTTAGAGGAATGGAGTGAAATATTAGAGATCGGAGAATTGTTTGTTATTGGCACCAGTAAATAATTAAGCACAAGAATGAGTATTAACTAATAAGCCAATTGTGCAGGCACACTTTAAAACTACTTTACATAAAAATTATTGCTGAAAATTACAACTGAGCAATTTGGCTCAAGTAAATTTTTCCATAATTTTTACAAATATTCACTTTTGTGCCATTAATCATATCACAATTGATGCTGAACAATGCGTTTCTTTAGTAAAAATGCAAATGTAAGCAATTCTACTTTTTATTGAATCTTGGTATTTTTTAACTTTATAGCATTTTTTGCAATCTTTTTATATGTACACATACATATGTATATTATTTGGTAATTCTCTAATGTAGGGTAACAACCCCTAAAAAAGGTCCGGAAAAGTCGGGAGGGGTACCAAACGACGCGTTTCGGCCCCCTATTAACAATCTGGAGGGGGAGGGCTAATACTATTAACCATTTAAAAGTTATAAACAAAAAACTTTTGTTAAATTTCGTTGTTTTCTATGAGCAATTACCACGTCAAAAATGCACTAAATCACCAGTTTCCACTTTTAAAACTTTATTAAAACGTCTCCGGTTATTATTTTATGCAAACCAAATCATTTATTCACTTTTATTTTATATATTTCGTTAATAAAACAGAGTACACAAACTTTGTGCCTGCCAAAATTATTATAACCTCAAATCGCTGGTATTACCACTTTATTTCACATTTCATTTTCATTATTTATCGAAGTATTGATTTTAATGGAAAAAGCGCCGCAGGCGAAAATTTTTAATAAAAAATCGCGCTATTTTTTAATAAAAATTTTCATTATTTATCTAAGTATTCATTTTATTGGAAAAAGCGCCGCAGGCGAAAATTTGTAATAAAAAATCGCGCGATTTTTTATTAAAAATTTTCATTATTTATATATACATTAAACGAAAGAAGATACCGAAAAGCATTGAACAGTGCACACCCCTTATAAGGAAAAGTGAATTATTACGAAATACTAATACAATGGCAGCACTACAGCTATTTTGGAATCTCGCGTTTCAGTTCGCAAAGATTGTCAACTTCTTTTTAATAACAAAATAACCTATCTTAGGTTGATAAGACTATGTGTTTGTTTAATAAATAAGTTAAATTATATATTTTAACAGTGTTTAAAAAGTGAGAACAGGTGATTTAGTGAATCTTTGTCGGTGTAATTGCCCATAGAAAACAACGAAATTTAACAAAAGTTTTGTGTTCATAACTTTTAAATGGTTAATAATATTAGCCTTCCCCCTCCGGATTGTTAAAGCGCGTCGTTTGGAACCCCTCCCGACTTTTCCGGATCTTTTTTAGGGGTTGTTACCCTACACTAGAGAATTGCCTATTATTTATATTTGTGGCATAATTTTACTTAAATATTGTTGCTTTTGGAATATTTTGCTACCATTCAAGCCATTTGATTTATTTCCATTATTTGGCTTATTTCATTAAATTCTCTTTTCTACAACTGTATGCATGTTTGTGCGCAGTTGTTGTAATTTATTTTTTTCATGCAAATGTATGCACTCGTATAAGCAACGAAATCGCACTGTTAGCTCTCTTTGCACCCGGTTGCATTGTGGGCGTCTGCGGCATTTTATCATGTGTTAATAAATGGCACATGCAACCATCATTGTCCTGTGCACAGCCAAACATGTGCATTCGCACATAAATACATAGATATGTGTATGTATGTACATACCTACCGTCCTGCTACTTCACTGTAGACAAGCGTGAGCAAGCATTTAATGCCATTAAAACAGACAAGTGACCAGAATGGCCGGAATAGTTAGTTGAGTTGCATGGCATTTAGTTCGAGTGAATGTTGGCAAAAAAAGCGGAAAATCACAGCGACAGCAAAGAGCAGCGCAAAAAAAAGAGCTGGTTAAAATTGTCCGGCATGAAAAAAGAGTAAAGTGGAGAAGTGGCAACAACAAAGCTGCTGCGACGCAATGAACCAATTAAACTGTCAGTAATACAACAAAGCAGCATTCAGCCAAGTGTTTTATTGTCAGTACAATTTTTTAAATTTATTTCATTATATTGTTTTCCCCTACACAAATATGTAAATACAAATATGTAATAAATACTAGCATAGCTCAGCACCACTTCTGTGGCACTCATTTCGCTTACATGGGCAGCTGAGTGCACCTAAAAGTATAGGATAAATACACCTGCTTGCATATTGTTAACTGTTGCTACTTTGGCGCTTTGAACGCTTGCTCTACAGATTGTTGTTACTTTCGTGGTACTTAGTTGTAGTTGTTGTTGTTGGCACTCAACACGCTCAACAATGTTCGCAAATGCGCTGCGCATTTATTACTTTTGAGTACTTTAGTTTGGCGAACAATACACTTATGTCTGTACTTAGTTGCTCGAGTGATAGTGGTGGTGGTGGTGCGGCTTTGCGGCCATACACAGTAAATTGCATGTAATTGTAGTTTTTCAACTTTGAATTAGTTTTTCCCTTGTATACAGCTGCAGTTAGTTGTGATTTTTATGGCAATTTTTAAATCAGTTGCAAATTCACTTGCAATTGTTCTACATACAAATCACTCTTATTTTTTCTTAGATGTTTGCGTTTTTCATGAAATTAAAGCTGTAAACGAATTTTGGCTTTAATTCGCTCATGCGCCTAAAAGTATGCACATTTTTTTCCGTATTTCAGAAAAAAATCTTAAATTTGAGAATAGCGCTTGAAATGGGTCTTTAAAACACATTAATGCAGTTGATGAATATATGAAATTCGAATGGCTCTTCTTTAAAAGAGGGTGCAGCAACCTCGAAAAGATGGAGCCATCGTATATCCAGTTAACTCTGCGAGTAATGTGACCAAACATCGTCATAGGTAGGGGACAAACTTGATCTCAGTTACCTGTTTACATTTTTCGTTTGTACTATAACTGTACACCAATTGATGGAGACACATCGTCCTTTTTGAGAATTCGAACTTAGTTAGCTTATACAACAAATATGCATATGAAATATTTAAATATGAGTGCCAAACGAAGACGTTTAGGAAATCTTTAGTTTAAAAATACTTTTGATATTAGGGTTGCTACCTATTCGAAAAGGCATATCCATCTACCTACTTTTTTTTTTTTTACGAGGAGTAAGCATCGAAAGCCTAACCCCGTCAGTGTGAGACTTTAACCCAAACTAAACCTTCTACCGTCATGTACCGTTCCCCTCCCGGTACCACAGTCAAGTATTTCGTCGGGAGGTGGGTTGAGCACGAAGCTCTACGTTCGTTGCAGTCCTGATGCAGTCCGTTTGAAAGTTGCATCAACTTGGAGCCGTCCTTTGTCTTCGAAAAAGCACCCACCCTTGTCGGGTCCATGCGTCCCCGCCCGCCATGTTTCGTCCGCCTATTACGTAACGCCTCTGCTTATCTTCTTGCCTCAGCAGCTAGTGCCTCGACAAATATCGCGCCTGGTGGTAGATATTTCATCTGGGCGTAGTTATGTGACGTCCATTTCGACGCTGCTCATCTCTTCTCAGTTGGGTCAAAATGTGCGTGACTGCATTGTTCACCGCTTCCCATTTTTCAACGGATTCTATCATGTGAACTACCATGTTTTCAGGTGTGGGGTGTTCTCCAAATACAGAGCGAATGTGGTTTCTATCCAGATCGAATCTCGGGCAGTGGAACAAAACTTGTTCGACGTCTTCGATAATGCCATCACCACACGCTTCGCAATGGTCAAGCTCTTCTCGTTTGAAGCGTTTCAGGTACGATCTGAAGCAGCCGTAGCCAGTGAGCATCTGGGTTAAATGGAAGTTAACTTCGCCGTGCGGGCGGGAGATCCATTTTTCGATGTTTGCTATTAGTAGTTGTGTCCAGCGTCCGTTGGACGATTCGTCCCATTTCTTCTGCCACATCTCTAGCGTGTGTTTACGGGCTAGTGCTTTCCTAGCAGGAAGTGTTAAATTGCTAGGTATATTCATTGACAGTTCTTTCGCCAGAAGCTCTATTGAGTGTAATCCAGACAGTACTAAAGCGGCGTCTTCGGATACGGTACTATAGGCAAAGCAAACCCTTAGCGCACATAGCCGGTAGACAGACCTGAGACCTCGAACATATGACCTTACTTCCACTGCGTAGCTCCACACTTGTGCGCCGTAAAGTATCACAGATTTGAGAACCCAGGCTAGCAATCTTCTGCGAGCTTGTTTTGGCCCTCGGAGGTTTTAGCATCATTTTAGTCAGGGCGCAACACACCTTACTCGCTTTCTCGCAGATAAATTCGAGATGCTCCTTGAAAGTTAGTCTCGCGTCAATCATTACACCAAGATATTTTATGGCAGGCTTTGTGAAGATTTCGCAGTCCCTAAGTTGCAGAGTGAGGGTCTCGCGGATTTTCCTTCCAGTGACTAGGACTGCCTCCGTCTTATGCTGAGCTAACTCCAGCCCCATTGAGTTCAGCCACTGTGACACCATCATTTTGCAGCGGTTGCAGCTGCCTTTATCTCGTAGATATGTTTTCCTACTACGACAATAGCTATGTCGTCAGCGAATCCCACTACGTTACATCCTGCCGGAGCCGCAGTCGAAGTACTCCGTCGTACATTACGTTCCAAAGAAGCGGTCCCAGCACCGAGCCTTGAGGAACCCCGCCGGTAATTCGGTAATTGGAGGATTCGATCTTCGAAGTAGTTTGCAACAATTCTGAGGAGGTATTTAGGAACTGAGAATTGTTCTAATGCCAACATAATTTTCCGCCAATTTGCACCGTTGAATGCGTTTTTTATATCGAGAGTAACTATTAAGGAGTATTTTATTGTTCCTCCCTTCCAGCGTTTGCCTGCAATTGCTTTTGCGGACAGGTCTCTGACAACTTTTATCGCATCAATGGTGGACTTTGATTTACAAAAGCCGAACTGGTAGGGTGACAAACCACCAGATGCTTCAATAGCATTTTGGACGCGATCATGGATAATTCTTTCGAGGATCTTCCCCATTGAGTCGAGCATGCAGAGGGGGCGATAGTTGTTCGGATCGTTTAGCTGCTTTTTAGGAATTTTATCTGTGCCTGGTGCTTTTGATGCTCCTATTCTTGAACATGCTTTCAAAACTTCTTCTGCGGTTACCCGTGGTATGTTCAGGAAAGGGGTATTGCGAGGTACTACGTATCGGAACTTATTTTGATCAGGAAACAGGATCTTTATAATTGTTTTTAGCAGCGCAGGAGAATTTGGCATTTGGCCAGGGCAGCTCATTTTGTTCATAACAACATTGTACGCGTTGCCCCAAGCCTTTATCTCTCCATCATCACAAAGCTTCAAGAAGCTTTCACGTTTGCTTTTGCGTATAGCCACCTTTAGCTGCTTTCGTTTTTTGGCGAACTCTATACGGAGGTCGCTGTGGTTTGGTCTTCCTTTTGAACGCTGGAAAACCCTTCTCGCGTGTTGACATTCGGCGCGTAGGCTGGATATCGTGTCATTCCACCAATAAACGGCCCTGTGGTGCTTCATTGCGGATCTTCTGCTCATAGATGCATCGCAAGCTCTTTGCAGCCATTTTGTGACCAGTAACGAGTATTCATCTGGCGATATAAGGTTGGTATGGCTAGGTTCGGGCCTAAGCGCCTCAAGGAATAAATCGGTATCGAAGGATTCGGCTTTCCACCCTATATTTGGCGACGAGAGATTATCTGTCCGCTGATATTGTCTCCTTCTCTTTATTTCAAAGATGATAACGAAGTGGTCGCTGAAGGTATAGTGATCGCTTATTTTCCACTCATATCTCATATAGAGATTCATGTTACGAACGTTAGGTCGATCGTTGACTCATACCCATTTCTGCTAAAAGTCGGAGGAGGGATTTTGTTAAGGAGGACCAAGTCGAGCGTTGCTAAAGAATCAAGCAGGGCTTTGCCCTTATCGTTCGTCTTTCGAGAGCCCCATTCGGTTGACCATGCATTGAAGTCGCCCGCAATAATGAGATTTTCCTTGCCCCGGGCATCAGTGACAAGGTTATCGATGATTCAATTGAAGTCAATGAGGTCTATGCTGGGTGGAAGATAGCAGCTGTAGACGTGAAGGTCGCCGAATTTTGCTCTTGTAAAGCCTGTGAACGATGAGGCTAACTCGATTTGAGGTGCTGATGGGTTACACCTCCAAATAGCGGACTTCCGCTGGTTGTCAGAGCACCAATTGGGGCAAGTTCCCACGAAGTAAGTTTCGCTTAGTATCGCCGCATCGATTCGAAGTTCTTTAACAGAGTATGCAAGCAGGTCCCGAGCTGCTTGGCAATGGTTCAAGTTTAGTTGCATGAACCTCATTTTGGTAACCTAGTGATCGCATTGTTGTACGCTGGGCATCTAATACTTCCCGCGTAGTGTTTTACCGCTTCGGGGTTCTTATTAACACAGATCATGCACCGAAAGCCATTCTTGCAGTCTTTCGACTCGTGCTCCCTTTATCCACATCGTCTGCAACGATCTGACCTATCTTCGTTGCAACAGTTTTTTGCCACATGCCCGAACTCCAAGCAGCGGAAACATTTTTGTGGTCTACGGGATTCCCTTACTCTGCATACTACCCAACCAATTTGTATCTTTCCAGCCTCCAGTACTTTCTTGGCTACTTCAGCTGGCAGCTTAATGACAGCTGCTTGAGTGTCTCGGTAAGATTTCCTCAAGCCTTTTATGGCAGAAGGCTCAAGGTCAGTCAGCCCGAACTGCTTTCTGAAGGCATAAGTGATTTCCTCTCTGGTTGTTACTTCATCTATGTCTTTACATTCCAGAAGAATTTCGTGGGTCACTACACGAATATCCGCCTGGTCCTTGAGTATCATTTTCATTGCTTCGTGTGCTTAGGCTTTTGCGGGGGCATCCTTCGTCTTGAGTTGAAGAATCATTTCCCCTTTTTGAGTTTTACGTACACGGGAGACGTTGTCACCGAAATCGTTAAGGGATGGTTCGATTTTAATCTTTCTCAAGATCTCGGCATAAGAAAGACTTCCGCTTTTCGATATGATGATTGCATCAGGTTTTGCTCTAGAGGTTTTACTGCTGGGTTTTTGTTTTTTCTTATTGCTCGCTATGGTCCATTGATCTCCATTTTGGTTGGTTGTGAAGTCTATCGTGGGTGTTGGTGCATTGGTGTCTTTGCTTTGCATTGGCGCAGACTTCATACTCTGCGTAAAGGGGCTGGGATTACTACGGTTGCCAGGCTTTGAGTTTTGCAGAATATGATTGTGAGCGGGGCTAGATTGACCAATCGAATGGTTGCGTACTCTCTCGATATTTGTGCAAGAGCGCTTTTTGGCTTGTTGGGGCGAATTGCCCACTGCTGGGTCGTCGGAGGTATTATTTCTCGTTCTCTTCATTTGTGAAGAAGAAGAAGAAGAAGTGGCGGTCGATACTATTGCATTTGCTTTTGCCTGCTTCTGCAGCTTGGCAATACGCCCAATCGTTACGCATGTGTTGGTTTACGTGTCTCTTTTGGTCGAACACCAGAGCAGAGAGCTCGCTAATGAGATCACCGATCACTGAGAGAGCGTCAATCTCGCCTACGCAGCTGTCATCTTTGTGCTCGGGTAGTTCACTACTTTTGCATTGCTCTGCAAGTGCAGGTACCTCAACAGCAGGTGCGGGTAACTCAACAGCGGACTTAGTCAAATTAGTTATGTTGTTCACATCGCACGTGTTGGACGTGTGGTTCGCAGTAGGGACCACCGGGGATGAGGCGCCTTATGTTGTATCACGTATACCTTGTCTGCTGTCTTCAGACGAGCGCGATATTCTGCTGCTTCTCCGAAATGGGTTGATTAAGCAATTTATACTCTCACTGTGGTTAGCCACGGCATTTTCAGCATTTTGTGTGGCAGACATTGTAGTTTTAAATCATCATCAGATTGATTTTAATAATGCAACGCTATCCCAACTTTGAGCGTGGGTTGCGTATTTGCTAACTTTGGCAGTAGAGAGTTCTCTTTTGTTCTCTACAGCAGTAGTGACAGTCAGCCGATTTGCGGACTTTGCCCTCTTACTCGCCGTCTTCTTTACGCTCTTATCCTTTTTCGGTGAGCAGATTTTCCGTTTATAAACTAATAGATTCAGTCTTACTCACCGCTGGTGGAGAATTTTGCTGTCTGTTGACTCGACTACAGTAGCGATCACAGGTGCGCTGGTATACTTTCCAGGGTTTAAACTTTAGACCTTTTGGATTCTAGGCTAATTGACCTCATGTGGTTGAGTGCAAGAAAAAACTTTCTTCACATTACAGCCCGACGTTTCGCTAACCTTCTTAACTTCCTCAGGGGCGATTTCTTTATAAAAAACATCAACAAAAGAAACAAGAAAAATATGCAAAACATTAAAATATGCACATTGGATGTTAACATTTTACAAACAATAATAAAAATCACAGTGTTTGACAATTTCGAAAATTACATTCATTTATATAAACACTTATTAACTATAATCACGATACATTAATCTCGTCACATTGAAACTTAGAGGTAGTTGGTTTGATACCATCCTTGTGTGGTACACTTTTCATACTGATTGCCGGTTACAAACATAATAGGTAGGCAGCCGCGATATCGTCTGTGTCTTTTTTTGGTTGTTCATTGTTTTATCCCTGTTTTGTAGGATTCGCAGGCTTTCTAGCGTTAATCTTGTTTTTTCTATTTTTTTTCCATGTCTAATATCTTTACTTTGCCTAGATCAGCTTTGTGTCCACTTGTCAATATGTGTTGCGCTAACGCAGTGTTGTTCTTGTTCTTACGGATGTCCGCTTCGTGCTCACTTATGCGAACTCCTTTTCCGCTCTTTTCGTTGTTCCGATGTATATTTTATTGCAAACTTCGTTCTCGCTTCCCTTGCATGCAATTTCGTACACTACGTTGTTTTGTTGGTGTGGCTCTACTATTGTTTTTGTTTTTGTAAATATTGAAGCTAATGTGCAGTTTGATTTATAAGCTAGCGTTGTGCTTTCGTTGTTTGTATACTTCTTGTGGTTAAATTTTTCGCTTAATTTAAGCACATATGTGACGCTAAAGTATCGTTTCGTCTTATCTGTTGTTTTTGTGGTTGATTTACTTTTGTGTTTGTTGTTGATTTCATTGGTTTTTTGTTCGATTAGGCTTTTTATTATGTGCGCCGGGTAATTATTGCTCTTGAGTATATGATTTATTTTCTTAATATTTTCTTCTTGAAATTGTTGGTGGCTTATTGTCAAGATTTTATGGATCAGGTTTTTGGCTGTATTAATTTTATATTTAGATGGTTGCGAGGATAGATAATTGATCAATCGTCCCGAGGATGTAGGTTTTGAGTACCAGTCGAGTATTAATTCGCTATTTTTCTTGTAGACCATTACGTCTAAAAAACGGTATGCGAAGGTTGTTTTCTTTCTTTCTTTCTACAGTGAACTGCAGTTTAAGATGGTACTTGTTGAGTGTATTTAATATAATATCCACATCGTTTCGTCTCACTATTGCAAAAATATCATCTACGTATTTTACTAAAAATTTAATGTCAATGTCGAAGTTTTCCTTAAGTTCCAAAATGGTTTTGTCCAGAAGGTCATCCATTATTATGTCAGCAATGGTTGGTGAGAGGGGGTTTCCCATTGGCATTCCATATGTTTGTACGTACAAGTTTTTGTCACACATAAAATAGTACTTTAGTTTTACTTGTATTTTTGCACTTTGAACGTGGAGCACTTCTAAACACGTCTTCACATCAACAATGTATACAATATTCAAAGAGCTTAGGCCTGTAGATGTTAAATAACGATGTTAAATTTTTTTTTAACGGTACAGCATGATTTAAAATAAGAGAAACCGAACCATGTGAGACGTCTCTCTACTCAGATTTATATGAAATTAGGCACACCGATCGCTTATAAGTCTGACTAACGATTGCATTTTTTTAGGTTTTTCAGAGGGTTGCCACCTTTTTAATACCAATTTTAGAATTTTATCGTCAGACGGATTCACTAGTAGTTAACATAGTAATACGGTAATAGTGAAGGAAGAAGTTTACGTCAGTCGCGAGTCCATACAAAACTTTTTTTAGTGTCTAGCTCATCTCGACTTTTTGGTATAACATTTGTATGGGAGAAGTATTTAATACCAACCATGACTATGTATTAACGAAAATGCATATTCAATACCCTCATCTGGGGCTTGTAAGTTGTATACAAGTTTCTTCCCACCTCTTAATTGTAAAAATAAATGTATATCTAAAATTAAAAACAAAATTTAACTGCGCCTTGTTTGGCGCGCCTATGATTCGCAATAGCTGTTAATGAAGGAAAAAATATGTGCACAGCCAAATTACAATCTTCAAAGAAAGAGTTCCACGTCACCCTCTACATTGCTTTCTATCACAATTTAAGTATCGTCGCAAAAATTCTCAAAGGCTAGTACACCAGTTCCCATAGGCACCTATGACATTGTATGTTGTGCTTATGCCTTTACCTTGTAAGTGAAAGCTTTACTATCACGAGCTTTTAATTATAAATTTCAAATAGAAATCTAAGTAGGACAGTCATAAACTATATGCTCGTTCTGGCGTTTTTTTTTTGTGCAGGTCACAAAAATTACGGACGTTGCAGTCTAAAAAATTCATTTTAATAAGTTTATACAGGAGGATAGTATTCAGGTTAAATACCCAATGAGTGTACGATGGTTTTATCTGCCCTATAAATGAGTTTCTTATACATATGTATGCGTCCTCATATAAAAACATTTTAGCTTGCCTCTGCACTGAATACTCACTCAAGTGGCTATTTAATCTTTTAACTACTCTTGATGCAACCTGTGTATGTGCTTTGGTATTCAACTTTGTACTTATATGCTCGTGGGTTCAATATCATTTACGGTACTAAGGTTTTCATATGCCAGTCTTGATTTGGGACTTCTGATATAGTAAAGCAGCCTGACATAATGCTCGTTTATTTCGAAGATGTATATCTGCTAGGTTCAAGCCCGATTCAACGCAACATAAAAAAATAAGAAAAATAAAAAAAGTTTTTTTCTAATAGCGGTCACCCCTCAGCAGGCAATGGCAAACCTCCGAGTATATTTCTGCCAGGAAAAACAGCTTCTCACCTTTGTGTGACAACATCAAGCATGCTTATAAATCAGCAACGCCCCCGTGACAACGATTTTTTGTTAAAGACAGGCAATGCCGAAGTCATAAGCCCTAAAATAGGCAAGTTATTGCTATCGATACATCCATCCTTCAACGTCTTACGAAAGGAAGTCATTCTTTGGTAAACGCGCTGGCAAAGTGAGGTTTAATAAGAGAATACAACAGCCCGTCCCTCTCTCTTAAACTTAAGTGCCATTACCTGGCACAGAGAACGTTTAAAACAGAGACGCAGCAACACGCTACTCGTTGGTATTTTGTAATAGATCAGAAATCGTCTA
>NW_023460232.1:0-40258 GCF_013731165.1 Rhagoletis pomonella
GTCAACCAGCTATATGAAAAGTGCTCAATCTTAAAGCATTCATGAACAGCTTTCATTTGATACCCATATTGAACAAATACACCCAAGGTTACCCAGGTCCACGTTTTGGTCTATATCTCGAGAAAAATTTTCTTTGCTACAAACCTCACGGAGCCCGAGCCCTTTCCAACGAATGCAAAACCGTGGGAATCGGTTCGGCGGTTCTTGAGTTATAAGATTACCAAGGAAATGTAACTTATTTTTATATATATAGATATCCCGTGTCACTGTGTTCGTTTCCTCTAATCTCCGACACCGCTTAACCAATTTCAATGAAATTTTGTGCGTGTGTATTGTTGGTTCCAACTTAAAAGATAGGATAGTTGTGAACCCGAGAAAAAATATTTTGTTTTCATCGACATTTTTGCTATGCTTGTGAGAAGCTTATCTAATATACATATAAAAATCGAACTCTTCCTAAACGGCTCTACCGATCTATATGAAATTTTTTGTGTTATATATATATTTCATACCGCTAGGTGCAGGCGGCGTGGCACCTCCCATTCAAAACGAATTTTTCATATTGCACATCTCTGGAAGTGTTCATGGTAGACTACTCGAATATGGTATGGAGATATATGAAAATATTTGCATATTTATGGATAAAAATTGCGGTTATTGGAAAAAGTTACGTGGCACCTCCCATACAAACCGAATTTTTCATACTGCATATCCCGGAAAATGTTCATGGAAGAGGTCTCGAACTTGGTATGGAGATATATGAAAGCATACTCATGGAGATAAATTGTGGTTATCGGAAAAGGAGGCGTGGCACTTCCCATACACATCGAATTTTTCATACTGCATATCTCTGAATGTGTTCATGGAAGAGTACTGGAACTTGGTATGTACAAGATATATACAACGCGACTGGTCATGAAGAAAAGTTGGGGCTATTGGAAAAAGGGACGTGGCACCTCCCATGGTAAATTACTCGACAATGGTATAGAGATATATGAAATCATCCCATTTGAAAAGGGGACGTGGCGCCTTTCAAACGCACTGAAACTAATACGTATCTTTGTATGCATGTACAGTTTTGCTAAGTTATTTAAGACGGAAAATATGCCTTCTGACAACCACCAAACCGTAATATTAGGACAAATGCGTCAATGAAAATGTTGGACCAAAATGTTTCAATACACGGTTAAAAATTTCGGTTTTAATTTTAAACTTTTTGGACTACATATATGACCAAACTACATAAGTTCAGTTTCAAATACATACCTTTTAAATTTAAAAAAAGAGGGCACATATGTTGGGTTTAGAATTTAAACAGTTCGGTTTAAATTTTAAACCCAAACATTTTCATAATTAATAATAAAAAATAAAAATAAAATTTCATGCTCCGTCTGATGAGGATTGAACCCGGACAGCCTTAGTAGCAACCAATTGTATCAAGCAGCTTTGCACACTCAGCTACAGCCACGCATGTTAATGTACTTTCATATGTTGAGTTTGAACCAACACCACATTTCGCTGTGCGCAAAATTTTCTATTTCGGTTTAGCTTTTAAACCAGATTTTCTATATATGTAACCTAGAAACTAGTTCGCTGGGTCTGCTAGTTATTTTATAAAAGTCATCACCGGCCAGGGTTGAAGAACTTCTTTCTGAAGTAGCGTTATTACGAGTAGCTTCAATTGTGGCCGGATTGCAGAAAAGTGGTATCCAAATAAAGGTACATTTTAAAATGAATTGCGGGCTATATAATAGAATTTATTGATCTTTACAGTACCCCCCAAGCTATTAGAAACAGTACTCACATGTTTATACATGGGCGTAGCCAGGTAGTGGCAGGAGGGTGCTCGAGCCGCCCCCACCCCTCCCCTAACTTTAAAATTTGCCATATATATATATAAAATAGTACCCTGTAATGCAAACTTAATAGGGTTATTGACTCAAAATGATTATAATAACGCAATAATGGAATTCCATCATATTACAGACAAAAATATTTTAGTAAAATAAATTTATTTTTACAAAAGTACCTGTTGTGATCATAAAAGTCTCCTTTTACATAATATGCGTAGACACAAGTATATCAAACTATCATTTCATGGCCTTGAATTTATATTCTTTATGTACCGACTTTCAGATTTTTTGAGCAGTGTAGCCCAGGAATACATCTTTATCAAAAAACTTAATTTTAGGAAAATGGGGGAAAAATTTTATGAAAAATCTGAGAGTCCGGTGCATAAAGAATATAAATTCAAGGTCGTATTTAAGAAAAGTTGCCTAACTTCGCCAGTTTTTAAGCGAATACGATAAATGAGATATCAGTTTATTTGAAAATAGATTTAATTTTAGATAGTACTATATATTTTGAATTTGTGGTAATAAGTGATGTCAAAATAAAAAAAATATGAAATTTTTTTTTTGTTTTCCCAATGAAAAATGCCAACAATCCAAGTCTGACAATAGACTGTTATATACCATTTTAAAGCCCTATATATCCTCTTCTCAGATCATATTCCATCTTTGAAATCGAATTAGAAATAGTCATTCAAAATCACATAAATCTACAAAATCATATTTTCTGACCTAAATCGACAGGTCGCGACCTCTAAATGGCCTCCAAAAAAACTATAAAAATAGGCAATAATATTCTCCTTCTTCTTTTTTGGCGCTGTAACCGCCAAGCGATTTTGGCGGAGTTCAGCAAAGCACGCCAGTCGTTTCTCCTCTGTGCCAATTGGAAACGCCAAGTGAAGCCAAGTCCTTCTCCACTTGATCTTTCCATCGCAGTGGGGGCCTCCCTCTTCCTCTGCTACCGCCAGCGGGTTCCGAGTTGAATACTTTCAGAGCTGGAGCGTCGGTGTCCATTCGAACGACATGGCCAAGCCAGCGGAGCCGCTGTATTTTAATTCATTGCACTATGTCCATGTAAAGCTCATACAGCTCATCGTTCCATCGTCTGCGGTACTCGCCGTCGCCAACGCGTAAAGGCCCGTAAATCTTCCGCAAAATCTTTCTCTCAAACACTCCAAGAGCCGCCTCATCGGATGTTGCCATTGTTCATGCTTCTGCGCCATATACCAGCACGGGCATGATGAGTGACTTATAGAGCGTGGTTTTCGTACGTCGAGAGAGGTCTTTACTCCTGAATTGCCTACTCAGTCCAAAGTAGCATTTGTTGGCAAGAGTGATTCTGCGTCGGATTTCAATGCTGACATTATTATCGGTGTTAATGCTGGTTCTCAAATAAACGAAATTCTCTTCTTTCTCGAAATTGTAACGGTCAACAGTGACGTGGGTGACAAGGCGCGAATGTGCTGACTGTTTGTTTGATGACAGGAGATACTTCGTCTTGTCCTCGTTTACCACCAGACCCATTCGCTTTGCTTCCCTATCCAATTTGGAAAACGCAGAACAGACTTCGCGGTTTTTGCTACCGATGATGTCGATGTCATCTGCATAAGCCAGCAATTGCACGCTCTTGTATTAAATTGTTCCTGAGCGGTTCAGTTCTGCAGCGTTTATTATCTTCTCCAACATCAGATTAAAGAAGTCACATGAAAGGGAGTCGCCCTGTCTGAAACCCCGTTTTGTGGCGAACGGCTCGGAGAGATCTTTCCCAATTCTGACGGAGCTGGTGGTATTGCTCAACGTCATTTTACACAGCCGTATGAGTTTTGAGGGGATACCATAATCAGACATAGCGGCGTATAGGCAACTCCTTTTAGTGCTGCCAAAAGCGGCTTTAAAGTCGACAAATAGGTGGTGAGTGTCGATCCTTTTCTCGCGGGTCTTTTCCAAGATTTGGCGTATTGTGAATACCGGGTCTATGGTTGATTTTCCAGGTCTAAAGCCACACTGATAAGACCCAGTCAGTTCATTGGCGGTGGGCTTCAGTCTTTCACACAATACGCTCGATAAGACCTTGTTACCTATGCTTAGAAGGCTGATCCCGCGGTAGTTGGCGCGATTGGCGGGGTCACCTTTCTTATGGATTGGGCAGAGCACACTTAAATTCTAGTCATCGGGAATGCGTTCATCTGGCCATAATCTGCCCAACAGTTGATGCATGCATCTTATCAACTCCTCGCCGCCGTACTTGAATAGCTCAGCTGGCAGGCTGTCAGCTCCAGCAGCTTTGTTGTTTTTCAGCCGCGTTATTGCTATACGTACCTCGTCATAGTCTGGCGGTGGAACGTCGACTCCGTCATCATCGACTGCGGGCTCGGGTTCTTCTTTTCCACAACTTTCCGTGCTGCTACCATTTAGTAGGGCGGAAAAGTGTTCCCTTCATAATTTAAGTACGCCTTGAACATCAGTTACTAGGTCGCCATTATTGTTCATACAGGAGTACTCCCCGCTCTTGAAACCTTCCGTAAGTCGCGTAACTCTCTGGTTAAATTTTCGGGCATTATTCCTGCCGGCCAGCATTTCAAGTTCTTCGCGCTCACGTATTTCGGCCTCTCCCTTCTTATTGCGGCAAATACGTCTCGCTTCCCTCTTCATATCCCTATAGCGGTCCCACATAGCGCGCGTTGCGCCCGATCGCAGCGAGGCCCTGTAGGCGGCATCTTTTTTCTCTGCAGCCTCCTGACACTCCTCATCGTACCAGTTGTTCTTTCGGGCTCGCTGAAATCTGACTACTTCTTCGGCGGCGGTACTTAATGAGCGGGAAATGTGGTTCCAATGCTCGCATATGTCGGTTTGTTCAAGAGTGCTCTCTGAGAGCAGGTGTGAGAGTCGAGTAGTGAAAGCGCTGGCTGTCTGTTGTGATTGCAGCTTTTTGACGTTAAGCTTTCCTTGCATATTTGGGCGCACGAGTTTTGCTGCACAGAGGCGGATGTGGGTCTTGGCTTACACAAGATAGTGGTCCGAGTCGATGTTTGGGCCTCGGAGTGTGCGTACGTCTAAAACACTGGAAGCGTGCCTTCCGTCTATCACAACATGATCGGTTTAGTTTCTCGTTTTTCGATCCGGAGACAGCCACGTAGCTTGATGGGTCTTTTTATGCTTGAACCTAGTACTGCATACTACCATGTTTCGGGCCCCGGCGAAGTCGATCAGCCTCAGTCCGTTGTCGGACGTTTCGTCGTGGAGGCTGAATTTTCCGACGGTGGTTCCAAAAATCCCTTCCTTGCCCACCCTGGCATTGAAGTCGCCAAGCACGATTTTGATATCGTGGCGGGGGCAGCGCTCGTACGTGCGCTCCAAGCGCTCATAGAAGAGATCCTTGGATGCCTCATCATTCTCTTGCGTCGGGGCATGGGCGCAGATGAACGAGATGTTGAAGAATCGCGCTTTGATGCGGACTATGGCAAGACGCTCGTCCACCGGGGTGAACGACAATGCTCGGCGACGGAGTCTCTCTCCCACCACAAATCCAACTCCGAATTTGCGCTCCTTTACAGGGCAGCTGTAGTAGACATCGCAAGGCCCCAGATATTGTTTGCCTTGCCCCGTCCAACGCACCTTCCCCATTAATGGTCCGGACATTCCAGGTGCATGCCCTCAAATCGTTGTCCTTTAAACGTTGCCGTGGTCGTCATCATAAGGTCGGGTCTCATCCGAGGCTTTGCCTTGCTTGTTCACTGGAAGTGGTTTTTACGTGGCGGGTCCCAAACCCAGCGCACAGCCCATTGCTGGGACGGGGGTGGTTTCGCAACCAAATACACGTTTACATAGCGAGCCGCTTGCTTCAAAGAGACACCCGCTTTCAGCCGCACCTACTGGTGTACAGACGCTGCAGACTTCAGTGAGCCCTTAAACCGAATAAGTCGGAGTGGCCCCACCGAAGCTCCCTCTCTTTCTGCCGTGACCCAAGGCTCCACTCGGATTGGTTACTGCATCTCGCATATGGGTTGCTCACGTTGCCCAGAGTGCGCGAACGAGGAGGCAAGGGTCGGGATTGAGTATACCCATGCAACTGTAACTGCATACCCAGCGCAAGGATTATACCCCATAATAGGCAATAATATTTCTCAGAAGAACGAATAAAATTAGGGGTAGGGTCTTGAAATTTCAAAAAAAAAAAGACAATTTCGATGGGCACCCTATTGTACATGCATATATACATACATATATATGTATATATATCTTGAAAACAGGATCAGGTACGATTTCGGGGTTTGAAGATATAGAATCTGGAGACCATACGGGATAATTCCTCATTGAAATTTCTTCCATACATTTTAATAACGCCTGCCGCTTTTTCAAGAGCACTGTGATTGGTGACATGTATATTTTAGAATTTCTAGCAATTTGCATGAAAACCCCATAAATAAACAAATGAAATCAGAAAAACGACTGTTAATTCGAAGCTAACGCTAAGAAAATTGATGGCAGCCGGTTTCACCCGCAATTTAAATGGAAAATGATATTTAATTTTTTGTAAATTTCCATATAAAATTCAAAAAATTAAAAACATTTTTCACTTAAATTGCTTTCGTAAAATTGGTTGTAAGAGTTATTTTCTTAGCGTTAACGCGCATAACCAGCGTTAACTTGAAAGGTTTAGAAAAAACCCTTGTCGAATATTGTCCCAACATTGACTCTGAGGATGTCTACAGCTGGATAACAAACCCGTTTTCATGTGACCCCAACAGTAAACCTACTGAGATGACAAATTAAGCTTTTGAAAATCTTCCGGACATCAGTGAAGACAGCACTTTGAATATTAAATACTACGAAGGGGGCCAAGAAAGTTCTGGATGGAAGAGTATGCAGAAAACACTGCTGTTGGCAAGATTGCGTTATAAATACTAGTGACTTTTACTTTTACATTTCTATGTGAGACTGCATTTTCAACAAATGCTTACATAAACAAGTAATTTTTAAACAAAAAACAAAACCGACTTCAATTCCCATATAAAAACTTAAGATTATCGTTAATCTACTCATGATTCATTTACCTTTGAAGTAACACCTTTCCTTAAAAAAATGCGTGTGTAACACCGTACACATGATAGAAGTGAAACTTCTTAAAAAAGGTGTGAGTACCAGGTCCCTACTCACGAAATTGGGTGTGTAAACATATGTTTACGGTTCGGCAAACCATTAGGCGATTGAGTTACATACATAGGTTTGGTTAGAAATCAAACAATAATTTCATTTCATAATATTAATTTTCTGATATACATATAATTTATTTATTCATTTTCCGGTACCGGGTTGTAATGGAAGTAATTGTATGTTTAACAAATAAATGAAAATGCTTATAATGCAATCAATAGATCCTTACAAATTCGCCATTACCAAGCCACTAAGTAACGTACGCACTTTCGTTTGCAAAATGCATTTATTTAAGTTGAAAGAAGACAAATTCTTTTGTTCGGCATTTATTCTTACTCGCTTTCTATCTTCCTAGGCAAATTCATATATTCTTATCACGAATTCATATTTTCATGTGGTAGCAAGAGTATAAAAACATAAAATTACCTTATAAATTAAAAGCATAAGTATCACATGTATGCGTAGTCCAATTCACGAAATCATTTCATCGATCTGAGTAAAAACTAAGTGCATAAACTCTATTTCGCGTTAATTGAAATCATGAAATGGTGTTCATTCATTCAGTTTCTACTCAAACGCATGAAATGATTTCATGAATTGGCCTACGCATAATGGTAGTAAATGACAGAATGAATTACAACAAACACATCCTTTTGACATAATGCAAGCCGAAAATGTTGGTTCAAATCAATCCGCAATCAAGTTGGACATTTTGCCCACAAGCATTGCAATTTTGCGAGCAGTCTCATTGTAAAATCTCATTTTTACAATTTCATAGTTTCGGCTTACATTTATAAAATTGAACGAAAGCACGTACCTATTTTGGCTGAGTTATCCATTTTCGGTTATTTAGCGTACAAAATAAACGCAAATTAAATGAGTTTGTACAACGTGGCCATTAATGTAGCGATAAGTTGTACAACTTGCCAGAAAATCAAAATGTTTTGATCTTTCATACAACCAAGACATAAATTCATTCAACAGGCCCACAAACGGTGCAATCTAGAGCAAAACAACACCAAGTTGAACCAACAGTCGCTACGTTTATGGCTTTCTTTAAGAAACATCGGGCGAAAATGTCCCTTATATAAGCTGGCCTTGCTATCATCCTCACATATGTTTATCAGAGTATACCAACCAAGGACGAGTTAATACAAGGAGATAGCCGAGAGCACAAAACTACTCTAGAAAATTAAACGCACAATGACAACCATGAACAAATGTACAACAAACACATAATTTTTGACAATCAGTACAGTTCACATTTATATCAACGAGCAGCTTATTAGATTTGTTTTCGTTTGTACTACATATGTGCATATATACATCTACACAAACATTTGTACATACACAAGCATGTGTACATACATAAAAATATATATACATACAACCATTCAAACATATGTATGTACACACATGAAAACATCCCTACTAGAACAGTGATAGTCATTTGATTGATCATGTGATACTCACTGGTGATGGAGATCTCAATCAAGCAATCAATGCAAATGATTTCAGGGTAAAATTTTCAAAGCTCCAAATAAACTGAAAGGAAATAATGAAATCATCAAAACAATTTCAGTGCTCACATTAAAGCTAAAGGGCATAAAAGGCATAAAGTTTGGATTGTGTTTTCTTGTTTTCGTAGACATTTGAAGAGTAGGGGTACCGCGAATTTTTTTTAGCACAACAAATGTGCCGCGGCGAAAAAAGTTTGGTAACCCCTGCTCTAGAAATAAGAATAATGTTCTTGCCTGCTTTCGTCTGTAGACCAGCGAAATAATCAATAGAATAATATACATATGTGTTTGTTGAAGAAAGGTAAATTTAAGAGCAACCCTAAACTACAGGACTGTCACAATAGTTGCTCGTTTATATGATCTGGGTTTCTGGTTTAATTTTCTGTTATAAAACCAAACTCTTTTCCTAAACCTTGAATTCGTAGCAAGGATTCGTATTATCTGACCAGTGTGCTTTGTTACACTTGGTGGTCGATGCGCGGACTCTTGCGTTTCAAATAAAAGGATAATATTTTACAGGCTTGTAATCTTACATAATACAGTTAATTCATATAATAGGAGATGAATTTAGGAGTTCGATATCAAAACGCAATAACTGTACCTGAATAGTTCTATAGACAATTAAGAAAATATGATCCTTGCCAAAGGGAAATTAATAATAATATTTAATTAGACTATAAACAAAATAAATAAATTTGTATTCATTATACCCGAGCGCACTTGCGCACAAGGGTATTATAACTTTGTTCACATAACGGTTGTTTGTAACAGGCAAAACGAATCGAGATAGATATAGACAAATGTATACATAAATGATCAGGGTGAAAAGAGAAATCGATTAAGCGGTGACTGTCTGTCCGTCCGTCCGTCCGTCTGTGCATACGATAACTCGAGTAAAAATTGAGATATCTTAACGAAAATTGGTACGTGCACTTCTTTTGGGCGTAGGACGGATGGTATTGAAAATGGGTGAAATCGGACAATAACCACGCCTACCTCCCATATAACGGTAATTTTCTGAAACTGCGAAATTTTAGTAACTACTGAAGATAATTCACTCAAAATTGATATTTACAATGAGTTTTAGACAAAAAATAAGAATATTAATAATTTTTGGAAATCGGCGTAGCCACGCCCACTTATGGTTACATGTGTATATCTTGGTAACCGCTGCACCAATTTCTTCCAAACTTGGCACAAACTTGGCCTTGACGAAATGGCCGAAAATTTTTAAAATCGGACAATAACCACGCCCACATCCCATATAACGGTAATTTAGAGAAGAAAAAAATCTTCGATAAATCAGGAAATTATAAAGCTAATTTATTCAAAATTTATACTTGCAACAATTCTTTACCAAAAAATACGTTTATGGTAAAATTTGGGAAAATGGTCGTGGCACCGCCCACTTATGATCACATATATCTATCTCGCTAACCGTTCTAGCAATTTGCCACACAAAGGCAAACCGTTGAAAATTGTTGAAATCGGACTAAAATTACGGCCGCTTTTCATATAACGGTGAATTTCAGAAATGCTTGAAATTTCAATATTTCGAAATTTAAGGACGCTAATTGGCTTAAAATTTATACACCCCGGCTTAGCATGTAGCGGTAGCTTTCGAAAGGGTGGAAAACATATATTTAATACTTGCGCCGGGTATTTAACATTCGGCTCCGCCCGAACTTAGACTTTCTTACTTGTTTTTTTTTATAGTTATGTACCCCACATATATTTAGGCCTCTTTTTTGCACAAATATGCGCAGTCTGATAATAACACAGGCCTCCAATAACACAGGGAAACACTGATTTTGATGCGGCAAATTTTTAAGCTGTTAAAGACTTCTTTGTGCTTATTACGAATCCGTAAGTATAAAGTTTCCATCAGCTCCAGATTTTGTGAAAAACGTGTTCAAAGTGTAAATAACAGCATTTTTTGCAATATTTGAGAAGCTCTTGCAAAAAAAACAAAAGGTAATAGACCTTTCGACTACTATCACTAAAAATACCACCCCTGAACCTTGACTCGATGGTCACTTATAGTCAATTATTTAACCATAAAAAAAATACTGGAAAATTTTGCTATTGAAAAAACTGAGCCAAAACTCAGTTTTTGGTGTGCAATAAATGATTAAAAGTGACCTTAGGGAAAGGTGCCGGAATGGTATTTTCAGAGGTTCAAGACTTAATTTAAGCCTAAATGAAAAGTTCTATCGCCTTTTGTTTAATTGGGGAAGGTATTCAAACTTCGCCAAAATCAGATTTCGCTGTTCAATAAATGACTATAAGTGACCATCAGGTAAACTTGCAGGGATGGTATTTTCAGGGATAGTAGTCGAGAGCTTTAGCTTTAATTTAAGCCTAAGTGTAAGGTTCTATTACCGGATTCATAATCAGCACAAAAAAGTCTATCACACACAGATTTAACATTTTCCGCAACAAATTTTTCCCCCATTTTTGTTGCCCTGTGTTATTATGCTCTTTTTTTGAGTATCGAGGTATGTTAAAATACATCTTTGGTTATTTTCTAACATGCCGAGATTTTTTTATTGGTGACATGTATATTTTAGGATTTTTAGCAATTTGAATATAAAGCCAAAAATTAATTAATTTAGTATTGAATTTTCCTTAAAAACCAACAGCACTAGTTAAAAATATGTACACATAAATAGCCTGAGTAAATCCGAAAAAATTAAGTAATTGTAATTAAGTAATGAGCAGGGAACGGATTTTATGGAAATTGCTTTTTTTCTGCTAAATTATAGTCGATTAAGAATGTCCACGAATTATGTAGCTTTCCCTGATTCCATATATACACATTTGATGTTGCCTTTTCTACTTAAAAACAGGTGATTATAGCATTTAAATTTTTTATTTACTATTAAAATATAAATAATATTAATAAATGCCCAGATTCGAAAATAGCGCTACGAAAATTAGTATGTATAGAAACACGCAGTGTGCAAGTAGTAGTGAAATACTTAAGCAAACATAATGGTGATTTCGGTTCTCCCAAAAAATGCTGATATTTCACGGGGCAAAATATATATGATGTTACACCCAACCTTGCAAAAGGGCATGTTTTTGCCTTCTTGCCCTTGTCTAGCAATAATATGTTCCAGGGGTGGGCAAGGCCGAGGCCGAAATGAGCCACATGAAAATTCTAAATTCTACAAAGAGCCACAAAGAAAACAACAAAAACAAAAATTTCATTTAAAAAAAAAAATATTACTAGAAAAAAACCTTAATTTTATTATTATTCTAATGTACGTAGGATAGATATTAAAGAAAATTCAAAAGATCCTTTTGGCCAAATTTTCAAAATCTGGTTTTACGTCAGTTATAGCCATTCTCATTGGTAGATGTTAATCGCTCTCACCTATCTCATGCTACCTCTGCTGCCTCTCCAGTTTCTGATTCCCCTGCTCCTACTGATTCTGCAATCAACGCAATACAGCCTATTGTACCTACTAGTATAAACAACAATATTGTGCCCGCTGATGTTTGTGTTGAATTGCCAGTTATCACTGCAACGACCGCTGCTACTACCCTGTGGGGAAAATCTCTAGTTCTGAACTGGTGCGCTTCTAGTACATTTAGACCCAGTACTGGTTCGCGATAAATCTCTTTTGCATGCAAACAACTGGCGAATTTAACATGGCGATGTCCTAGGAAGTGTCAATTGCCCCCCACTGCATCCCTTTTTCGATAGTTCCGAACTAGGCCTAAATTCTATACATAGTTCCGAACCAGTTTTAAAATCGACAGACGACAGAAAAAAGTATCATAATTTTTCAATCCTTTTGGTTTTTCCGTGTGTGCGATTTTAAGTTATTTTGAAAGAAATGTGTTTTCAATTTGAAATTAAATTTGTTTGAATGATTGTAAGAAATGTACGTTTACATACCTTTAGCTGTAGCTGAGTTTGCAGAGATGCTCGCTGTTAGATTCCAAACGGTCCCAAGATGTTGAAATGTTAACACAAATTTTGGTTTTGTATTACCAAGCTATGAAAAAGCATCTGCGATGTGCAGAATAGAAACGTATTTGAACGAAAAAGCCGCCGAACACATATGTATGTAAAGTAAACAAGACCCCCGCTGCATCCCTTTTTCGATAGTTCCGAACTAGTTCTAAATTCGGCAAATAAGATCTAGTTCGTTCTGCATCCCTTTTTCTATAGTTCCGAACCATTTCTAAATTCGTCACTTTAGATATAGATTTCTGGTGAAAAAAACTTAAAAAAAATTGTTTTTTAAAAGTACCACTCTTCGCCGACTGTGGACAGGTGGGGATCTAGTTCCTATCGGACTAGTTCCTTTTTGGCGATAAAGACCTAGTACGGAACTAGAAACTTGATTCACTAGTACGCGGTTTTCCTGCAAGGTAATCAGACTATTTCTACGCTACCGGGCTCCTCTTCATTGGCTCAGTCTAATGCTACTCTTACAATTAATCAACTTCCCACTGCCATTGAACAAACTTCTCCGGAAGTAACTGCTTGGAAAACATCTCGGGAATGCGTACAAAAACCAAAGATGTGTTCCTAAACACTATTCTTGATCAGGTCTGCGTATATATCTATGGAAACCTTGGTAATTTATTTGTTTGTGTTTCTTATATCCCACCAGATAGCTCGGAGTCTTTATGCGCAGCCCATGTGAGTAATATTTTACACCTATATGAAAATAATGTGAACCATCACTTTTGTTTATTAGGTGACTTTAATATTAATAAAATTAAATGGTCAAGTTTTCAAAATAATGGCATTTTAACCCCAACAAATACAAATAGTGGCCACGGGATTAACTTTATAGACAGTCTTCTTAGCATTAATCTCATTCAAATTAATTAATTTTTTAATAAGCTTAATAACATCCTAGATCTAATTTTTGTTGATGAGAATTTAATCTTCCAATTGGATGAATGTACCTTCCCGATCTGCAAGTCTGATAAGCATCATCTCCCATTGTCCCTTACCCTAGAGTTTCTTAGTTTTATCTCTGCTTCAAACTACAATGAGATTAAACGTTTTAATTTTCGTGATGCTGATTTTGATTCTTTAAATTCAAGTCTTCTCCCAATAGACTGGAAATCAGCTTTCCTTTCTAAAAATGTTTCGGACTGTTATGAAATTTTCCTACTCAAAATCAACCAACTATTTTCTAATGGCCTATCTAGCCTTCCATCGCGAATCCACAAGCTTCCGTGGTATACGAAGGATTTAAAAAAATTTAAAAATCTTAGAAATAAATATTTTAATTTATATAAGGCCAGCAAAAATGATTCTCATAAGGAGAAATATATTCATTACATGAAAGATTTTAATGTCCTCGATAAGTTCTTATACTAGCAATTTCTCGATTTGAAGATGAGCTAAAAGTAAATCCCAAAGCGTTTTGGAAATACATTCGATCTAAGAAAGGGTGCTCCAATATCCCTTCTTGCATGTCATATTGTGGTAGGAAATCAGAAAACGTCTTAGACTCCGTAAATCTTTTTGCGGACTTCTTCAAATCTAACTATGTCAGTTATGCTGACCTATCCGGATGTAATGTGGACGACATCTATAGATTTTGGCTCTTTGTCTGTCACAAAGCAGGATGTTATTAACGTCATTTTGCGTACCACTAAAATAAACTTTCGACTTGCTCGAAACTTTTCGAGAAAGTGGTCAAATAAAAACTATTCTTTGCCATCAAAGGTTCCATTAATCCGTGCCAGCATGGTTTTGTGAGCGGTCGCTCGACTGCCACAAACCCTGCCTGTTTTTCTAATTTTTGCATAACTTCGTTCAAGATGGGACGTCAAGTAGACGTTGTCTACACCGATTTATCAAAGGCGTTCGATGAGTGTTTAGGTATACACTCTACATTTCTGTGCTGGGTTAGAGCATACTTTTCCAATAGACTTTCTTTTGTTGAGATCGAGAATATGAGATCATATGCCTTTGAGGCCACTTCTGGGGTACCCCAAGGTAGCATCCTAGGCCCAATACTTTTTCTTTTATTCATTAATGACGTTGGAGCCTGCTTTAAGCATTCCAAGTTTTTGCTATACGCTAATGACCTAAAAATCTTCAGAAGTGTCACTTCTATGTAAGATGTTTTGCTACTACAAAATGATCTTAACAACTTAACTACTTGGAGCATCAGAAATAACTTACTGCTTAATATTAAAAAAATGTCTCCATATGACTCTTTCAAAGAGCATAAATACGCATAAGTCGGCTTATTATCTGTTTGATAAAAGACTCTCTTCAGTTAAAGAATTTTCAAACCTAGGAGTGATGTTTTATTCGGGTTTTACATTCACTAACCACATTAGCTAACGGGTGATTTTTTAAGAGCTTGATAACGCATAAAATTTGCAAAATCTCATCGGTTCTTTATTTGAAACGTTAGATTGGTCCATGACATTTACTTTTTGAAGATAATTTCATTTAAATGTTGACCGCGGCTGCGTCTTAGGTGGTCCATTCGGAAAGTCCAATTTTGGGCAACTTTTTCGAGCATTTCGGCCGGAATAGCCCGAATTTCTTCGGAAATGTTGTCTTCCAAAGCTGGAATAGTTGCTGGCTTATTTCTGTAGACTTTAGACTTGACGTAGCCCCACAAAAAATAGTCTAAAGGCGTCAAATCGCATGATTTTGCTTATTTACGAAGCCATTCAACCAGAAATGAGCCTCATCGCTGAACAAAATTTGTCGATAAAAAAGCGGATTTTCTGCCAACTTTTCTAGGGCCCATTCACTGAAAATTCGACGTTGTGGCAGATCGTTCGGCTTCAGTTCTTGCACGAGCTGTATTTTATACGGTTTTACACCAAGATCTTTGCGTAAAATCTTCCATGTGGTCGAATAACACAAACCCAATTGCTGCGAACGGCGACGAATCGACATTTCACGGTCTTCAGCAACACTCTCAGAAACAGACGCAATATTCTCTTCTGTACGCACTGTACGCATTCGTGTGGTTGGTTTAATGTCCAATAAAGTAAACTGAGTGCGAAACTTGGTCACAATCGCATTAATTGTTTGCTCACTTGGTCGATTATGTAGACCATAAATCGGACGTAAAGCGCGAAACACATTTCGAACCGAACACTGATTTTGGTAATAAAATTCAATGATTTGCAAGCGTTGCTCGTTAGTAAGTCTATTCATGATGAAATTTCAAAGCATACTGAGCATCTTTCTCTTTGACACCATGTCTGAAATCCCACGTGATCTGTCAAATACTAATGCATGAAAATCCTAACCTCAAAAAAATCACCCGTTATAATATTCCTAAAGCCTACTCTAATCTTGCTTTTTTGCGGCGCTATGGTAGAGATTTCAAAGATCCCTACACCCGAAAAATTCTGTATAACTCGCTGGTTCGTTCGAAGCTTGAATACGCCTCTTTAATCTGGAGTCCAATTTACTCAACTCATTCCTCTAGACTTGAAAGAGTGAAACGAAGCTTTATTCGCTTCGCTCTTGAACCACCCCATTTTAGTGATCCCCTACCATCTTATACGGCCCACTGTACGCTTATAAATCTGAAATCACTTGAGTCTAGGCGATCTATTCAATCTCTGCTTTTCATATACGATGTTATTAATGGCTTAGTGGACTGTCCAGAGCTTCTTGAGCAAATAAATTTCAATGCTCCATGTAGAAATTTACGCACTCATTACCCGTTTAATATTAAAGTTAATAAAGCTAATTATTACTATTATGACCCCATTTCCAAAGCTCTCATTGAACTTAATAGAATTTCCAAGAACCTTGATCTGGACTTCGCCTTCCCGAGATCTCGTTTTGGTTCATTACTAGAATCAATGTATTCCTAATTATATACTTTAAATATCGAATTTACACTTAAGACGAAAGCTTGTATATCTAGTCTGTAAGATTTGTAAATCATAGACTTAATAAATGAAATGAAACCGTTCGGGTAAATGTTCGTTTAATATTTCCAGTAAAAAATGTCCAACAGCAAAATTTCGGCGTAGTGTCATCTGTTCTCTCACAAGAGAAAAATATCAAAAATATTACGCGCACAGAAAATTTGCAGAAACTTGCAAGTTAGACGAACAGCTGATAGAAATTTTGTTTTCATTCGAAAGTATAGAATTAAAAACGTAAGAAAACAAATCCCGAAGTCTTATCTTGACACAGTTCACCGACTAAACGAATAATTACTTACTTCTTACAAGTTTAATTAGTCGCACTTTACTATTTTAACTTCCAAAACGTAAAATTCAATTCCAACCAGCTGTTTGTGATCAGCTGTTTTCTTTTTGGCAAATTGCTGTTGGTAAAAATTTTTCCAGCAGAAACTAGCAACTTTCGCTATAAATGAAATGTCATTTTGCTCTCTCAATTTCCCCTACTTTGCAAGTTTTTTGCGTACGCGAACACAAAAAGCTTATAGTTTTTATAACTTCCAATCATTATCAGGTACGCGAATGCAACTAATTGTGAACGGGTTTGTGAAGTATGGAAACGTACATATAAATAATTTCAAATCGACAAATCTTGTTTCAAAATCTGCTTTTAAATCATGTGCAATATTTTTTTCTAGCCATGGAAAATGACTAAATATTCTTTTGTTGAGATCATGAACAAAAAGACGTAGTTTAGCTTCAAAACTTACAATAATTTGCGACATAAAAATTTATATTTACTCCTTGTAGAGACGAGTTCAGGTTTTGCAAATGTTCCATCATATCGGTAAAGAACATTTAGTTAGAAAGCCAAAGCCAGTATCCAATTGCAGGTAATGTTCCGATCTCAATTCGCGTGTGTGTATATAAAAAGAATAAAATAAAAAAACAACACAATGGAAAAGAATTTCCAGCAAAGAAATATGTATTTTAAAAAGAAAAAGGAGCCAAAATGTTCTAAGCAAAGAGAAAGTAAAAAGAGCCGCACTTTGCTAAGCAAAGAGCCGCGTTTGCCCACCGTTGATATATTCGTTTTAAGCAACGACATGATTTTCGGGGCAACGATCGCCCCTGACAAAGCTTAAAAAGGCGGAAAATATGGCTTTTTTGCCTTACATGAGTGTGACATTTTAAGAAACGAACACAAAATTTATTTTTGATTACATTGAGAAGCGGGTTATAGAAGCGCAGGGACCTATTGCCAAATTGGTGCTGGAAAATTTCAAAGCCGTTTTCTCAGCTAATGTAGGCTTGGAGACAAAACGCGGTTTGTATAAAATTGTTAAGGGCGAGGAAAAAGCCCTTATTCCTGATAATATGAAAGTTGTAAACGTTCCATATTTAAATTGGGCGCCACTTGTATCAACTCACGTCGAGCGCACGTTTAGTATCTTAAAGGCTTTTCTTCGCGAAAATCAAATGAAAATGCTGCCAGAAAACTTCAAAATACATCTAGCGTAGGGCTGCCATAATTGCTGGGCCTCAAACGGGGACCCTTAGCAAAAAAAAATCGTCATACTTTCCAAAAGTTTAGTCAAACTCTCGTTTTTTCAAATCATCTTTACTCTTATAATCTTGTTCAATTGCAGAGGAAAACTTTATTATTTTAACTATTTTAACTATTTTATGCTCAGTCGTAATACATACAAAAACGGAAACCATAAAAATTCAGATCAAGAAAACATTTTCATTGAAAGAACGTATTTACACAACGTATTTTATTATATAGATCTTATAAGAATGATGTTGTTGGCAACTTATCTTTATTTATTTATTGTTAATAATTTTCACTTAAAATATGGGTCGGTCTATATCAGATACCACATAAATAAAAGTTTCAAAGCTTGCAAAAAGTTCACAAAAATTAATTAAACTTAAAGAAATTTGCATAAAAAATGTCGATATTTTTAATTAAATTTCCTAGAAAGATTTCGAGTATGCGGTTTTATAGCCCATTGAATTTCAGTACAATAAAGTCCAAGTTTGAAGTCGCTAAAAATTACAATTGAGTTTTTAGATTTTCTTTTGTGGAAGGTGTTGCGCTTTTTCTTCCATATAAAAATTAGTTTTGTTCATGCATTGTATGGACGAAAATTCGCAACACCCTCCACAAAAAAAAAATTCTAAAAAATCAACGGTAATTTGAGCTATATTTCTCTTACAGAGATGTATGCAATAAAGCTTGCTAATGACTTACACAATAGCCGCGTTAAACCATGACCATGTTGAGAAGAAGTTTACAGGTTGAAAAGAATAATGAAATTGTCGAAAATACGGGAAAAATCTTGTTCCGGCGAAACATTTCAAATTTAATGCAAAATATGGGACCTCCCGGCAAATACGGGACATTTGGCAACGCTAATCCGGAGTACTTGTTTCTGATATGTAATTAGGAAAGGCAATCACCCTACACTGAGTTTTATTTACGCCCGAAATTGTTCGAATCCGCGTATTCCTTACGGGAGGATGAAAAATATTCGGGCGAAACTCACGATAAGACCAAATGATTTTCCGCCAACCATTTAAAATTTACAAAAGCAAATTAAATTTTGTTGCCCCAAGCATTATACGGGGACATTTTGGTTGTAAACGGGGACACGAGGACAAAGGATCCGAAACGAGGACATGTCCCTGGAAACGGGGACGTATGACAACCCTAATCTAGTGGTTCAATGTTACTACAACTAAAGAGATTTAGGTTTTGTTAGTTAAGAATTCTAAGGTTAGGTTAGGTTAGAGTGGCTGCCCCGCGCAGAACGCGGAGCACACGTGGGCTGGAAAAGCCCGTTGTTATAATTGAACCACCGAGTGCGTTTTATATAGAACAAAAAGTCGAGAACGTTCGCCGAGTTCAAATCGGCTAAACAATCTACAAAGTACTTGTTGAAGAATTGGTTGCGCATATTGGACAGGGCGGGACAGTGGCAGAGATAGTGTTCGATGGTCTCCACCTCCTCCTCGTCTCTGCAACTGCGACAGAAATCGTTGGTGAGGTATCCCAACCTTTTTCCGTGTGAGCCCATCAGGCAGTGTCCGGTGATTACCCCGACTACTAATCTGAGAGAGGAGCGGTCCAGCCGGGTGAGAGCTATGGATCGCTTTACATCAATCTTTGGCCATATTTGCCTGGTAATATGGCAGGTGGTTTCCACAGCCCATCTTATATTTACCTCCTCAACGAGTTTCGCTTTTAGTCTGTGTTTGCAGGAGGTTAGAGGTATGCCCGCATTCGGAGCAGAATTGACTAGAGAAAGTTGCGTCCCCCTCCTTGCCAGCTCGTCGGCTAGGCAGTTGCCAGGGATGTCCCTGTGTCCAGGGACCCATACAACAGTCAAGGAGCATTTTGATGCCAGCAGGTTGAGAGTATTTCTGCATTCGATGGCTACTTTGGACGTTGCTTCGTTAGAATTGAGAGATTTGATAGCAGCCTGGCTGTCAGAATAGATAGAGATAGGCCGTCCTGGAGGGGCGGAGGTTATAAGCCACCGAGCCGCCTCCATTACGGCGTTTAATTCCGCTTGAAAAACGCTGCAATGGTCCGGTAAGCGAAAACTGAGATTTAGCGCGAGTTCGTCAAAGTAGATCCCGCTACCCACTCTTTTGTTTAGCTTGGAACCATTTGTATATATGGCCGTAGACCCTGGGTTCAGGTCTGTGGCCTTTTCTCACTCGTTCCTCTCTGGGATTCTTGTGGAGAATTTGTTATCTAAACAGAGTAGAGGAGTGGTATAATCTATCTGTCGTAGATTATCCGGTAGAGTTTCAAGTACTTTTGCGTGCCCGAATCTGAGGTCCCTCCACTGCTGGATTGTATTTAGCCTAGCAGCACTACAGCCGGCCTGAAATTTGCCGTAGAGATCCACAGGTGGAAGATTTAAGATTATTTCCAGGGATTTGGTGGGTGTAGTGGGCAGGGCTCCCGTGACGAGCATGGCAGCCGTCCTCTGCACACGTTCCACCTTGGCTCTGGATACGGTGTTGTTTAGAGCAGGCCACCATACGGTGACCCCGTAGAAAAGGATGGGTCTTATCACAGCTGTGTACATCCAGTGTACTATATGTGGTTTTATTCCCCATTTTTTGCCTATAGCCGTTTTGCAGGCATACAGGGCAGTATTGGCCTTCCTGGAGCGTGCTTCAGTGTTTCGCTTCCAGTTCAGCTTCCTGTCCAGAATAACACCAAGGTATTTCACCTCGGTTGAGAGAGTGAGTGCCACCCCGTTTAGGGCGGGAGGTTTGAATAAGGGAGTTTTATACTTCCTTTTGAAAAGTACCATTTCTGTCTTGGCAGGATTGACACTAAGTCCACATTCCTTGGACCAGATGTTTACCAGACCGAGTTCGTTTTGCAACAACTCACTCAGGACCTGAAGATGTTTGCCCGTTGCAACGATTGCTATGTCATCGGCGTACGCTATGACTTGACAACCGGTGCTCTTTAGGCTTAGAAGTATGGTGTTCACTGTTAGATTCCAGAATTCTAAAGTATTTTTTTATTTATTTTTCGGTATTCGTCTTCTTTTAGTGCCTTCTTCGGCCTTTTTCGCGATTTCTAGTGCACAAAAAAAGAATACGTTACTTGCAAATTATCACTGAGAAAAAGGATTAGTTTCGACAACTAAAGATATTTAGTTCCCGAATTTTGACAATATTTGGGAACTGTGACCGAGGATTGGGAACTATTACCATGGGTTGGTAATTATAAGTAAATATATTAAAGCTTCTAATATTCATCTAGGTTGTACCAAATCGTTAATTTAGTTGAGAGGTTTGGTAAATACTAATAAATATTTGTTTGAAGCATATTTCTACAAATTCCATTCAACTTAACGTATGGTTGATAAAAGGATGTCATTAAGCTCTGCTAATACAGATAAGCTTTCTTTCAATACATGGTTTGTCGTAGTTACAAAATCTTAGTTGAGGTAACTACGATTTGGTTTGAGAGCGGAACATATTCATGCTTGTGAGCCACCCCCAAAATAATGCTCAGCGCTCTCTGAGCACATGTGTGTTTCACATACGAAGAGCGCCAGCTAAGCAATGCACACAGTCCCACTTATTGAATCGTTTAAATGCGCTAGTATGACGACCATTGCATAAAAACGATTCAATGAATGAGACTGTGTGCGTGGAAATCATTGCTCCGCTACCGCTGTTCGTATATGGGTGAAACACGCGCGTGGTCACAGAGCGCTCAGTAAGCTATGGCATGTCGATCACTGCGCTAGGTAGAGAAAGAAAAGTGTGTGCTATGACATGCCCAGACTTGTTTGTCTCAGTTTCAGTTTTGCCATCGCTGCGAGTTGTTTCGGTGTGCGCATAGTTATTTAAAAATATAAAGTTTGATGCCAACCGGGGTTTCTCAGTGGATATATAATTCATGTGAATCATAATTTGAAAGTATCTATTTAGCCAAGGAAAAAGCAAAGCAGTATACTTAAACCAGCACTTCCAGCAGATATTGGCCTGGATTTTCGCACGACTATGTAAATATGTATGTATTTTTTATGTTTAATATATGCAAATAAAAGAAGAAAGTAAACACAACAACCATCGAGTAAATCTTTATTTGTGTCAAACTGAAACTTTTTTCCAATAATAAACGGTTAGCTGATTCAAGTCTACAGCAAGTTCACAAAATTAATTGAAAAAAAACTTGTATCAACCAAAGCATTGTTTATATTTGCTCAACAATGACTTTATTCAACTAACAATATTGTCCACTCAAGGTAGTCGTTTTGTAATTATTAACAAATATACATTTGCCCCAACTAGAAGTCTCAAGTAAATTGCAGACTTTCGTGAACTAGATATTTATTTCGCAATATCCAACTATGCCACTGGGTCAGTATAACCAAATCTTGGTAATAATAACTAAACCTTTTTCTGAGTGTATAAAAGAAATATAAAGTTTAACTATTTCAGCAAGACACCGAAAATACAGCATTCCCCAGGCGTTTGTTTGGTCTTTCAACTGTCAAAATGTTACTTCATATTTGGCACAGCAAATTTCAATATATTCGTACACCATAGAAAATTGTTCCCCCCCGTCTTACCACGGAGAAAAAAGTTAACGATTGGCACACAGCAATAGCCGTGGATTTTCACGGAATTATAACAAGCGGCTTTAATAATAATAATAGATTGGCGCTTACACATATGTTAGTATTTGGCCGAGCTTCTCCTCCGATTTGTGGCGTGCGCTTTGATGTTGTCACACAAAGCGGAGGGACCTACACTTTTACGCCGACTCCAAATAGCGATTGTATTTTTCATGTATTTCCCATTTCATGGTATTTACCATTGCCTGCCAAGGGACGAGCTGTTAAGAAAAACCCTTTTTTCTATATTTTTTTGCGATGTTGCTGTGACCAGGGCTTGAACCAAGGCGTTGCGGTGTGGAAGCGCGCACTGCTTACCACTACACTACAGCGGCCGACAAGCGGCTTTAGGCCTTTTAAATTTTCGCAAACGAATTCCAGTGTTGTAATGAAAATTAAGAGATAAATATTAAAAAGGCAAAACATGCAGAAAAGGCAAAATTCAAATTTAAATTTTTAATCAAGGAATACATGAAACGTGTGATTCTTTTATTTGTATAAACATGCGACCAAGCATACAAAATAGGCAAATGCCTTAAAGTCCTTACCCTGTAATTTAGTATATACCCTGTAGGGAAACGAACTAGTGCGGAACTGGTTCGGTTCTAGTGCGTTTGGAACCATTACTAGTACGCGTTAATCCTCTTTAGCATACTATAATTTAATATTGCGATGTCCTACGAAGTGTCAATTGTCCCTCGTTGCATCCCTTTGGCTCTAGTTCCGAAGCAGTTCGAAATTCGACAGATAAGATCTAGTTCGTTTTGCATCCCTTTTTCTATAGTTCCGAACCAGTTCCAAATTCGACAGATGAGATGCAGTTCGTTCTGCATCCCCTTTTCTTTAGTTCTAAACCAGTTCCTAGGTCGACAGATGAGATCTAGTTCGATCTGCATCAATTTTTTTTACATAGTTATAAATTATATGTTATAAATTCGTCACCTTAGATCTACATTTCTAATCAGGCTTGTCGAAACATTTCCCTTTTGTATTACATACGAACAGTTGAAGGAATCACAGTTATCACAAATGTTTAAACGCATTTATTTAAAATTTATAAACCACATTAGTAGTAGTAGTAGTATTAAACTTAAATAGTAAGTAAAAAACAAAAGTGCGTTCTGCTTAAAAGTAAAAATATTAGTTCACTTTGCCTTACTTGTCTAAATTTAAGCATATTGATTTTTAAGTAAATTCAGTTCTTTCTAAGCTTATATATATGAAGTACTTCGAAAGTTTTTGTCGTACTTAAGTAAGAGATACAGTCAGTCAATAAAGTTTAGGTACAGCGAAGTTTTTACAATACTGGCAACTATTTTTTTAATATTTTTTTTCACCCAAATTTCTTATAAAAATATGGTTAGTTCTACACCAAAAACCCCAAAAATCAGAGTTCCAAACCTTATGCAAAATTAAAGAAAACTCTGCAAATTCCGATCCAAATATTGCAATTTACACTCATTAGAAAAAAGTAAAGTACGCAGTTTTTTAGCCCATTCAATTTTAGTATAACAAAGTGCAAGTTTGAGGTAGCTGATATTTGGCAATTTTTTTTCGTTGTTTGGTAAGTCCTAGCTTTCATTACAATAAAATTGTACTTATATTAAAATTGAATAGGCTAAAAAACTGCAAACTCAACTTTTTCTAGAGAACGTAAATAGAAAGTGCATTATTTTAATGAAATTTCGCAGAATTTTCTTAAATTTAATTAATAAAAATTTATAAAAAATTACCGAAAACTAAAATATTTAAAAAATAGTTGCCCCTATCGTAAAAAATTCGTTGTACCTAAACTTTATTGACTGACTGTATTAAGGTAGCTGTGCTGGATTGCATACAAAAAAATTAATTTGTCTTTTCTTAAAAAAAAAGGTAGCTCTGGTGGCTTGCATTTTTAAATAAATTTAGTGAGAAAGTGGTAATTATTTTGACACTTTTTTTTGTAAATGCCTCTTTTTCTGCAACTACATTGCCTTTCTCAATTGTCCTTCAGGATCTTGACCTCAAAAACTATACCAGCGTGATTACCGACGTATCCTTTTGAGAGGTAGCCGCACCCCTATAAGAGGAATAAGACCCAAACTTTTCAGGTCAAAATTTCAGTAGGTTGCGTCTGTATGGCCTTTTCTATTTTATAAATTATCATTATTTTTAAGTGGAAAAATTAAACTCAAAATTAATGATAATCACTGCGCGAAAAAATAAAAACCATAAAATAATCATTATTTGTAATCCCAAAAATAAAAATCAAGTAATAAATAATTATTTCCGTTTGAGCGAAAAAATAAAACTCAATAATAATTCATAAAATAATGATTAAATGCTGATTTAAATTATTTTACTCATAATGATTACCTTCCCTGCTTTTAAAATTTGAAATAAAATAGTTTAGTGAAAGTACCACATTTCACTGCTTTTAGACTAGTGCGGGACTAGTTACTATCGGACTGGTTCGTTTTTGGCGAAAAAGAACTAGTACTGAACTAGAAATTTGGTTCACTAGTTAGTGTTTTCCCTACTGGGTATGTTGCCCTTTATCCAAGGTAGGTTCCTATTGAAAATGGGCGAAATCGGACTGTAACCACGCCCCCTTCTCATAAAACGGTATTCTCGAAAAATGCAAAAACTATGATATTTTAGTAAATATTTGATCCAAATTGTTGAAAATTAGTATGGGAAGTAGAATTTTGGTACAAAATAATATTATTGGGAAGTTTTTGGAAAAGGGGCGTGACTCCGCCCACTTATGATGAAATACTGTATCTTAGTAGCCACTTCGACAATCTAAGCAGAAAATTAGATCTATATAGAAATAGGCAAGCATGAATTAATTGGAAACAATTTTCTCCTATGTTTCTTAACCGATTCGAACGATTGTTGCTTTGTTGGAAAGGTTTTTCGGAGGAGGGGTGCACAAACTTTTAACTTTTCCGATAGGTGGCGCAGGGGTCGAGCTATACTAAAAAATTGCATTTATAGTCCGATTTGCTTCAATATGTTGTCATATCTCTATATATAAAAATGAAATGTTTTTTGTATGACGGTGATGCCTGACCAAACGGCTGAACCGATTTAAATTCTGTAAAAAGTACTTTTCTGGACCTTCTGCGTGGAGGGTTTTACGATTTAAAAAAATTTGAAACTTTTTGTTGTTGTTGCCGAAAAATGAAGAATGCTGAGACGTCACGATTTCACAATTTTATAGAGTTTTCTGTACATTAATAATAATACTATAATAGATTGGCGCCTACACATATGTTAGTGTTTGGCCGAGCTTCTCCTCCGACTTGTGGACTTGATGTTGTCACACAAAGCGGAGGGACCTACAGTTTTGCACCGACTCCGAACGGCGCTTGTATTTTTATGAGAAGCTGTTTTTCATGGCAAACATACACTCGGAGGTTTGCCATTGCCTGCCGAGGGACGACCGCTGTTAAGAAAAAACCTTTTTCTATATTTTTTACGATGTTTCTTTGACCAGGGCTTGAACCCAGGTGCTGATGAGTGAAAGCGCGCACTGCCTACCACTACACCACAGCGTACATTAAATGTCACTAAATTACTAAACGGCTAGCCCGATTTGGTTCATATTTGGAACATGTGTCAGCACCTAGAAAAGAAACATTCTGATCGAAAATGCACTTGCTAGGTGGCGCTAGGGTCAGAATATTCCTAAAAACTGCATTTTCTTGCCGATCTGGCTCATATTTAGAATGCAATTTAGCCAATTGAAAATAAATATTGGGCCTAAAAATGTACACGATAGGTGGCATTGTGGACCAGATATTCCTAAAATTCTTATACACTGGGATAATGATAGATATCTGCTATATATTTGTAAAAGTATGTATGTATATACATATGTATCTATGTACCAGGTTGCGGCCTAAACAGATGGACAGAATCGAATGAAATTTTGGCAGAGTATTGCTATGACACCTGGGCTTATAATAGGAAGAAAAAAATTGGGATTCGACAAGGAGCGTGGCACCTCCCATAGGCGCTAAATTTTTATCAGCTGTAACTTCGGAACCATAAGTCACATGAACTTCAAATTTGGTATGCAGACATATCTGTGGTAGGTGCTTATATTAGGCTATATATACATGAGTTTGTAAAAAGGGGCGTGGCACATCCCATAGGCGTGGAATTTTTTATGAGTTATAACTTCGGAACCATAGGTCCCAAGAACTTGAAATTTGGTATTCAGGCATATCTATGGTAGGCGATTATAATCCCTGCAGGGAAACCGCGGACTAGTAAAACAAATTTCTAGTTCCGTACTACGTCTTTGTCGTCAAAAAGGAACTAGCCCTGTGGGGAAAATCTCTAGTTCTGAACTGGTGCGCTTCAAGTACATTTAGACCCAGTACTGGTTCGCGATAAATCTCTTTTGCATGCAAGCAACTGGCGAATTTAACATGGCGATGTCCTAGGAAGTCTCAATTGCCCCCCGGTGCATCCCTTTTTCGATAGTTGCGAACTAGTCCTAAATTTTATAGATCCGAACCAGTTCCAAAATCGACAGACGAAAGAAAAAAGTATCATGATTTTTCAATATTTTTGTTTATTCCGTGTGTGAGATTTTAAGTTATTTTGGAAGAAATGTGTTTTCAATTTGAATTTAAATTTTTTTGAATGATTGCAAGAAATGTACGTTTACATACCTTTAGCTGTAACTGAGTTTGCAGAGGTGCTCGCTGTTATTTCTTAGATTCCAAACGGTCCCAAGATGTTGAAATGTTAACACAAATTTTAGTTTTGTATTACCCAGCTATGAAAAAGCATCTTCGAAGCACAGAATAGAAGCATATTTGAACGAAAAAGCCGCCGAACACATATATATGTAAAGTAAACAAGCACCCCGCTGCATCCCTTATTCGATAGTTCCGAAATAGTTCTCAATTCCACAAATAGGATCTAGTTCGTTCTGCACCCCTTTTTCTATAGTTCCGAACCATTTCTAAATTCGTCACTTTAGATATAGATTTCTAATGAAAAAAAAAACTGAAAAAATTAGTTTCTTAAAAGTACCACTTTCTCCGATTTTGATTTGATTCACTAGGCTGCGGTTTCCCTGCAGGGAGCCGATAGGAACTAGATTCCCACCAGTACAAAATCGGCGAAAAGTGGTACTTTGAAAAAACTAATTTTTTTCAGTTTTTTTCACTAGAAATCTATATCTAAAGTGACAAATTTATAACTGGTTCGGAACTATAGAAAAAGGGATGCAGAACGAACTAGATCTGATTTGTCGAATTTTGAACTAGTTCATAACTATCGAATAAGGGATGCAGCGGGGGGCTTGTTTACTTTACATAGATATGTGTTCGGCGGCTTTTTCGTTCATATACGCTTCTATTCTGTGCTTCGCAGATGCGTTTTCATAGCTTGGTAATACAAAACTAAAATTTGTGTTAACATTTCGACATCTTGGGACCGTCTGGAATCTAAAAAATAACAGCGAGCACCTCTGCAAACTCAGCTACAGCTAAAGGTATGTAAACGTACATTTCTTACAATCATTCAAACAAATTTAATTTCAAATTGAAAACACATTTCTTCCAAAATAACTTAAAATCGCACACACGGAAGAACCAAAAAGATTGAAAAATCATGATACTTTTTTCTTTCGTCTGTCGATTTTAGAACTGGTTCGGAACTATAGAATTTAGGAGTAGTTCAGAACTATCGAAAAAGGGATGCAGCGGGGGGCAATTGACACTTCCTAGAAAATCACCATGTTAAATTCGCCAGTTGCTTGCATGCAAAAGAGATTTATCGCGACCAGTACTGGGTCTAAATGTATTAGAAGCGCACCAGTTCAGAACTAGAGATTTTCCCCACAAGGAGTAAGGTATATATAAATGATTTTGTTAAAGGGGGTGTGGTACATCCGATAGGCGTGGAATTTTTTATGAGCTATAACTTCGAAACCATAAGTCACACGAACTCGAAATTTGGTATACAGATGCATCTACGGTATGTGCTGAGAGTAAGGTATATAGGAAGAAGTTTGTAAATGGAGGCTTGGCACATTCCGTAGGTGTGTTTATTTTATCAGCCATAACTTCCAAACCATAAGTCACACGAACTTTAAATTTGGTATGCAGGCATAGCTATGGTAGGTGTTTATAGTAGACTACACTGAGAAAGAGGATTAGTTTCGATAACTAAAGATATTTAGTTCCCGAATTTTGACAATGTTTGGGAACTGTTACCAAGGATTGGGAACTATAACCATGGGTTGGTAATTATAACTAAATATATCAAAGCTTCTAATATTCATCTAGGTTGTACCAAATCGTTAATTTAGTTGAAGGGTTTGGTAAATACTAATAAATATTTCTTTGAAGTATATTTCTTCAAATGCCAATCAACTTAACGTATGGTTCATAAAAGGATGTCATAAGCTCTGCTAATGCAAGTCAGGTTTCTTTCAACAAATCTAGGCAAGTCTAGGCAACCACGATTTGGTTTGAGAGGAGAACATATTCATGCTTGTGAGCCACCCCCATAGTTGCCAACTTGGTACTTTAAGCACTAGATTTAGTGCGTTTTGAAAATTAAAACGCCAAAAAAATTATTTAGTGCCTAGTGCCTTTTTAGTGCTTTTTTTCTGAACTAAAATTCCTCCGAGATAGGTCAAACCTGAAATATTTAAAGCTGTGGCAGCACTGAATTGACAAGAATCTACAAATTTAAATGCACTAAAATATAAACATGATTGATAAAAAGCTGAAGTTACAAACCCATCTTGTTGAATTCTATTCGCGTAAGTTAAATATATCTTTTTTTCTTTTCTAATTATTCGTACAAATTTTGATTTTTTTTACCACCTGAATAAAAAACATCGTTTCTTGGTGCTGAATCCAAATCTGGCCGCACATTTTCTTAGCTGAATATCAAATAGACTCCATTACTGTACATCAGCATTTTTGCAACATAATAAGAATGAAGGCTGATGATGCAGGCAATGTAGTAGACAACAAGTCTGAGCCTTCATGACAATACCTCCGACAACGAAGAGAGCCCAGAGTAACAAAAATCTTGAAACATACATCATAAAAATATCTGTGTAGTCTAATCCAGAAGACGCTTTTAATCTATTAGGGAATTTACATGATTCAACTTTCACAGGCGATTAGTTGAACCAAAAGTTGAACGAAAGTAGGCAGCCGACCAACTTCATTGAAAGCGATTAGCTGAAAGGCCGTTTACACCAGGCGATTGTTGCTTTCAACTAAAAATCGCCCCATGTAAATTCCCTATAAATTTATTATTATTCATTATTAAGGAGTCTTGGTCTTGTCCAACCCGTGACATAAAAAGGTAAAAGTTGTTATATTTAATTTCAGAAGTCGAGGTTGTGTTTCGTGTTTGTTACATAATGTTAGACATTCATTGCAAATATTTACTACAATTGCATTGTCGTTTCCACGTTGTTAGATAAGAATTATTCAACAGATATTGACCTGAGTTTTTGCACGACTGTTGCTGTTTCATCGTTTCTTTTTAGGAAATTTTTATCACCATATACATCTGCATTACTTACACTAGTAACTATTTATGTAAATATGTATGTATCTTTTATGCTTAATATATGCAAATAAAAGAAGAAAGTAAACACAACAACCATCGAGTAAATTTTTGTTTGTGTCAAACTGTAACTTTTTTTTCCGATAATAAACGGTTAGCTGATTCAAGTCCACAGCAAGTTCACAAAATTAATTGAAAACTACACACAGAAAAAAGACAGCCAAATATATTCCTCTCAACACATGATTTGGTACTTATAAACAAATAATGTAACTATAACCAAATCATGTGTTGAGAAAAACATATTTAGTTGACGTAACTAAACTCTTTTCTCAGTGTAGATCAACCAAAGCGATGTTTATATTTGCTCAACTAACAATATTGTCCAATCAAGGTAGTCGTTTTGTAATTATTAGCAAATATACATTTGTCCCAACTAGAAGTCTCAAGTAAATTGCAGACAGACCATAAGTCACATGAAATGGAAATTTGGTATGCAGACACATATATGGGAGCTGTTTAGAGTAAAGTATATATAAATGAGTTTGTAAAAGGGGAATAAATACATATATATTCATCTATTAGATCACTCAGATATTTCAAACTGTGTTTGTTGAAACCTTACATTTTTTAGATCATTTCGAAATGGAAAGTTTCAATCGTTTCTTTGGTCCCGCGATGCTGCTAAATGAAAAATGTTCATTCATAACACTGTACAGCACTCGGCTGGGTATTGGACCAAACCAATTGTTTTTAAAAGATTGAGTCTTAGGTAAAAAAAGGTATTTCTCCGTTTTTCGAAGTTAGCCTCCGAAATCGAGATATGGGCCTTCGAACTTCGAAATAGGACCTTTGGTAAAAAATTATTTTTAATTATTATATGTAAATAACTAAAAAACCAAAAATATAGATATAGTCCGCTTTTTGCTCGTATTTGAATGGTATATAACTTTTTTTGCGCAAACTTAAAAATGCCGTGAGGGATCAAAGGTCGGGTCTTCGAAAAATTAATAACCTTATAATTCGAAAAATTTTGATTTGATTTTTAAAAAATTTATATCATTGGAAAGGTGATTAAGCCCCCTTTCTTTTGGTATGCATACTTGTATACTTCGTATGTAAAAATTCTCAAAAAAACATTAAAAACTAATAAAAATACCTTTTTTTTATAAAAAGAATTTGTTAAACAAAAAGATTATTAACCGATTTTTAAAGAATTGATATCGTTGTAAACGCAATTAAACCTTCTTTCTTCTGATATGCGTATTTGTATACTTCGTATATAAAAATTTAGAAAAAAAACACTTAAAAATAAAAAAACTTTTTTTTATAAAAAAAAATAAATTTAACAAAAAATTACAAAACGATTTTTAAAAATTTGGTATCGTTGTAAAGGCGATTAAACCCCCTTTCTTCTGATATTCATATTTGTACACTTCGTATATATAAATTTGAGAAAAAACACTTAAAAGTAAAAAAATACCAATTTTTTCTTATAAAAAAATATTTTAAACAATAACTAATAATAATAATAACAATTACTAATTAGTAATACAATTGAATACCTTATTTAAATATAACAGTAAACTTGCTTTAATTTTGTATACAACTTGTTGTGTAAAAGGTCAAAACAGATGGTGTTTTTATAATTTTCAATTCTTATCAGTATTTATGTGCACTGTGCTTACCTAAAAATCATGATCATCATATATAAATATAAGTAAATATCAAATAAATATCAAATCAATAGCGTCTCATGTTTAAAAAAATATAGTAATAGTTCTCTTGGATTAAAAAATGTCCGCTCAAGACTGTGCAGCAAAACTGCAATCGAACTTTTGTTTTATTTGTGGAAAATTTAATATAAAAACAAGTTTGTTAAATATAACTCCAATTGTTGAATCTCTCTATAAACAATATTTTGACCAACCAATTATAAAAGCTGAGTCTTGGGTTCCGAGCAAGATATGTAGGACCTGTTACAACCATTTACAAAAATGGGGGAAAAAAGAAATTGATCAATTGATGTTTGGTGTTCCTGCAATTTGGTATAAGCCAGGTAATTACATAGTGACAGCAATGTTTATATGAGTAGACTTCATCAAGATTTTTACGTTTATATTAGATGTACATAACAGTGATACATGTCATGTATGTTTAAACTATCATTCTGGCGACAACCGAATAAAACGTCGCAAAAGAGAGTGCGTTGAAAGTTTGTATGTGCGGTTACCAAGACCACATAGCGAGAATATCCCAGCACCGGAACGAAGAAGCCCTCATCAGTCAACTGTGTATGGAAGATTCGTAAATATACCCGACGAATTCGATGAAACATATGTTCCCTCTGAAGCTACGGCATCTGTAAGGCTTATTACACAAGGACAGTAGGTGGATTCGTGAGAAAACTAGCGCTATCAAAAACGCAAGCAGAAGAGTTGGCCAAATTTTTGAAGAGTGGAAACCACTTGGCACAAGATGTTAGAACGTCGGGCTATCGTAAAAGGCAAACATCTATAAAACAATTTTTTACGTTAAATGACGCTAATACTTTCACCTATTGTTATGATATCATCGGTTTAATGAACGAGATCAATATAACTCACGATCCGCCCGATTGGCGCCTCTTCATAAACTCAAATAAAGCCAGTTTAAAAGCAGTCTTGTTATATAAAGACAAAAGCAAACCACCCGTTCCATTAGCGTACAATACAGATAAGGTTGAAACGTACAATAACTTAAAAGTCCTTCTAAATTATATCCAATATGAGCAATTCCACTGTCATGGGATTGCCACCATCTGGATGGCCAAGGAATATGTGCTTTATTTGTTTATGGGACACGAGGTATGCCGAAGGCCAATACAACAAAAAAGATTGGCCACTGCGAGACGAATATACTGTTGGAAATGCAAACATTATCAATAGTCCGCTAGTGAGTCGCGATAAAATCCTAATTCCGCCACTACATGTCAAATTGGGACTAGTAACTAATTTCGTCAAGTCATTTATTAAGCGTAATGATGCCGCAAAAACATGTCTTAGGAAAATGTTTCCTAAACTATCATATGCTAAAATTGAAGCTGGTTAGTATGTAAATTATATTTGGATTATATTCTTTATTTTATATGCATCTATGTACAGGTATTTTTAACGGTCCGGACATTCGCCAAATGTTAAAAAGCGAAGACTTTACAAAATCATTAGATGCGAATGCAGCGATTGCTTGGAGTGCATTAAAGGTAGTTATCACTAATGTTGTTGGCAATCAGCGTCATGAAAATTTCCGTGGATATGTCAATAACCTGATGGAAGCGTTTTCTAAAGCGAATGTTCATATGTCGCTAAAAGTACATTTAATGCATGCTCATCTTGACTGGTTAGAGAGACAACTCTCAACCGAATCTGATGAGCAGGGAGAACGCTTTCATCAAATTGCTGTTCCAATGGAGGCCCGGTACAAGGGAAAAAAGTTAGACGCCATGATAGCTGACTTATGTTGGTGGCTAAAGATAGCTAAGGAAAACTTGGACGATGACGACCTTGATTGTGAACTTGAATGTTGATTCAAACAATATGTCAAATTAGTTTTTAGTGTTTTAAGCGTTAATTCGTTCTTGTTTACCAACAGCCCTGTTAAAAGTAAAGCAAAAGTATATGTAACAGAAGTCTATGGCATATTAAAATACCATGGTTTTTGATTTTTTACATAACAAGTTACATATAAGATTAAGGTTATTTTTTGTTTTATTTAAATTAAGTATTCAATTGTATTACGAAGTATACAAATACGCATATCAGAAGAAAGAAGGTTTAATTGCGTTTACAACGATATCAATTCTTTAAAAATCGGTTAATAATCTTTTTGTTTAACAAATTCTTTTTATAAAAAAATGGTATTTTTATTAGTTTTTAATGTTTTTTTTGAGAATTTTTACATACGAAGTATACAACTATGCATACCAAAAGAAAGGGGGCTTAATCACCTTTGCAATGATATCAATTTTTTAAAAATCAAATCAAAATTTTTCGAATTATAAGGTTTTTAATTTTTCGAAGACCCGACCTTTGATCCCTCACAGCATTTTTAATATAAGTTTGCGCTAAAAAGTTATATACCATTCAAATACGAGCAAAAAGCGGACTACATCTATATTTTTAGTTTTTTAGTTGTTTACATATAATAATTAAAAATAATTTTTTACCAAAGGTCCTATTTCGAACTTCGAAGGCCCATATCTCGATTTCGGAGGCTAACTTCGAAAAACGGAGAAATGCCTTTTTTTACCTAAGACTCAATCTCTTAAAAAAAACGTGGTTTGGTCCAATACCCAGAAAAAATGTTGATTTTGCCGTACAGTGTAATGAATAAAACTTCTTCCGAAATAAGCATTCTACCGAAAAAGTACAGCTTTGAATGAGCATCCGAACGTCGTTGCATGCGGATGTGTTTCGATTTTCGCTCTAATTTATTATAGTTTTTCTGCTGTCATTAGTGCATAACATGCATATATTTATAAATGAGGCTAGACTTTTAAATTACTTGTGCAGTGATGAACTCAATTTATAACTTTAGAGATAGTGACTCTATTTGGAAGTTTTGATTTAATTTAATAATTGCATCAAAATGCCGTGCCTTTGTGGCCTAAAAGAGGAAAGATCGCAGCCAAAAGTACAATGCGCAATGTGCAATGAACTTTATTACCTAAAATGTGTAAACATTATGCCTGCTGATGTGGAGTTTTTGCTCTCGTCGAATAAATCGTATTTATGCAATGATTGCTCTACTGATCGGCGAAACTCTCTTCGTTCACCGCTGCCCTCTGTTGCTCTGGAGAATAGTGTTGTTTAACTACTCGGAATGACCAAATCGACGATCAAAGTAGCTGTTTGAGTAGCTTGTCACAGCAGTCAATAATGTCAACCTTTGGCTCTCCATCCCAGCTAACCACAAATGAAGGTGTGCATTTGCATAGTGCTAATATAAATGGGCAGCTAATGTTGCAATCAGTGTTGGGTGAAATTGCAGCTCCTAGAGCAGAAAATAGCCGTATTGTTGCTATGGTTAGTGAGTTACGTGAAGACAATAAACAACTCATAACTAAAACAATGGCAATGCAAACTGATCTTCACCTGTTGCAGTCTAATCTTCGCCAATATGATTTGGTTTCTGCTGTCACTACTCTCACTGCTGAAATTAAAGCCATGCGTGAAAATGCTTGTAACTGTGTGCATAACAAAAAGGCAGGTAGCAAACCTAAGTCTTCGGTTATCGCTAATTCTGCCATTTATGCTGCTTCGCCTTCCGCTGTGGAAGGTAGCGTAAATTGGTTGATACCAACACTCCGTCTCCCTCGCTTGCTGATGTCGCTGTTGGTACTGTAAATGAGAATGGTTCTGCTGAGTTTGCCGCTTCAACCTCCGCTCATGTCAACCCCTCTCGATCATCGGATGATTCTAATGCTGCTGTAAATGGGAATAGGCCATTGGTTGAATTGGTTGGGAATGGGTATGCTGACTTCGCTGATTCATCCTCTGCTATCGGAGTTAACGCCAATTCTTCTCGTTCATCGGCTGACTCGAACGCTGCCTACGTCTCGTTCGCTGCTGCTGCGAACAACACAGCGAGTGTTTTCCCACAATCTGATTCTCAGCCTCCTTCACAGTGGCCTATTTTTAAAAATAAAAAGCCAAAAAACATAATATGGCATCGGATGTGGTCTTAGCTGTTAACAGTAGCACGGAACTGGATGTAGTGACCATGAACCAATGGATTCAATTTTCCTCTTTTAAACTAACTGTATCGAATGAAACAATTCATTTATGTTTTAATTGTATTGAATTTATTTTACTGAGCAACTCAATGTCGCTTTGTAGGTTGTTTTACAATTGAATTCTTAGCCTAACATATTGGGGTATTTATGGGAAATAATTGCTGCATAAGCATAAATAAGCATAAGCATATGGGAAATAATTGCTGCATAAGCATAAATAATATTATAAATAAATTGAAGCTTAAAGTTAGTTTGTTTGACGGTTTGGCACAACTGAAATATGAAACCCTTGTTGTTATGAATAAATTAAATAATTATAAACGTTAAGCATGGTCGACTTTCAGTTGCACTACACCTCCTTTTTTAAAAGAATGCTCATACAGAGTTTATTGTATGAACATTCCTATTTAGCAAGTAATTAAATATAATAAAAGTTTATAAATTTATCTAAACTTAAAAAAAATAGTTTTAATGATTATATATCTTAATTCTATTTTTATGTACAATTTGGGTTTTTCCCGTTTTCTTATCAGTTATAGTTACATTATTTTTAAAATCTATATTATTAATTTTAAATGGTCCTTTGTATTGTGGGTCCAATTTGTGCCCTGATTCGTTTTTTAGCAAAACTAAATCACCTATCTTAAAGTTATAATCTAAAACTTTTTTATCAAAATAAGATTTTTGTACTATCTTAGATTGTTCTATCATATCCCTTGCTCTTTTATGAGATATTTCTAACCTAAATTTAATTTCCTTAGCGTAATTATCTAAATTATAAAGTGGGCTTATTTTGTCAACCTGATCAAATTGTTGAAACCCATTTGGAAGTTTTCCAAAAACTAACTCGTATGGACAATAGTCATGTACAGTTGATGGTGTTGTATTAAAGCAGTATGTAAAATACTTAAGCCACTCATCCACTTTTGTCTATCGATACATATGACCTTACATATTGGTTAAACGCTTTATGTGATTTCTCGACCGTCCCTAACGTCTGGTGGTGGTGGGCGGTTGATGTTAGTTTTTTCTATATTTAAAAGTTTGCATATTTCTTCTAAAAGTGAATTTTTATATTCCGTGCCCATGTCCGATATGAACGTCTTCATATGACCGTGGACGAGAATAAAATTATCAAAAATTGCCTTAGCTATAGTTTTTGCATTTTTATCTTTAGTTGGTATTGTCACTGAATATTTAGTTATGTCGCATATTATCGTGACTGCGTATGCATTTCCATTTTCTGACAATGGTAGCGGGCCGATTGTGTCAACGAATATTGTATCAAATGACTTGTTTGGTGTTGGCGTCAAAGTCATTGGACTTTTTATATGTTTTGTGACTTTGGTTATTTGACACTTATGACAATTCTTAACATATTTCGTGATTGTTTTAGTCATGTGTTTCCAGTAATAGTATCTTTTTATTTTATTCAAGGTTCTTGAAATGCCACAATGACCTCCTTCTGCCGGGTCATCATGATATCTTTTTAATATACTTTCAATTGTTTTTGCATCTTTATAATTTATTTGGGTCACCTCATTTAGTAGCGCTACTTTCATTTTAATTAATTTCTTATTGCCCATTTCTTTAGATTCATTTATAGAGACAAATTCGAAAATTTTCTCACTAGGTGCCACTTGTAATTTGTCAATTGAATGCTTATCGGCCACATCATCGAGCCTAGAGAAAAATTGACCTAAGTCAAATTTCCCTTTAACAAACAAATCATTGATTTGTATATATGTTTTAATAGATTTACCCTGTTTGATATAGCATGTCTTGGGTGTAATCTTTAATTTATAGTATTTTTTCACGTCAGTGTTATTAATAGGTACATATATACTGGGCTTATCATATGTATTAGATTGATGCGTTTTAATTGTGTTTTGATTATGAGAACTTTTGTTTGTCATAGATCTTGTTTGCATTTTGTATAAAGTGTTATTTTTAACATTTATATCTTTTAAATCGTCAATTGTAATGCGTGATAATGCATCCGCAACATAGTTGTCTTTTCCCCTAAGGTACTCTACCACAAAGTCATATTCTTCAAGATCAAGTCTCATTCTAGTTAGTTTTGAGCTAGGGTTTTTCATTGAAAATAGGTAAGATAGTGGCCTATGATCTGATCTTACCAGAACATTTGTTCCGTAAATGTATGGTTTAAAATATGTTATTGCCCAATGTATGGCGGTTAATTCTTGTTCAATTGTTGACTTATTGCTTTCTCCTTTTGTGAAAGTTCTAGATGCATATGCCACCGGCAATTGTTTTCCCTCATATTCTTGTGTTAGTACAGCACCACATGCGTGTTTGCTTGCGTCAGTAGTTATACAAAATTGTTTGCTGAAATCTGGGTACTGTAACAATGTAGGACCTTTTGCCTTTTTAAGGTGCTCGAAAGCATTATTACATTCTAGTGTCCACTGAAAAGGTACTCCTTTCTTTGACAATCTAGTGAGATGTCTTGAGTATTCAGAGAAATTTTTTATAAACCTCCTGTAGTAGTTACAGAATGCTACAAATCTTTTCGCACTATCTGCATCTGTAGGTATAGGGTAATTTTTAATTACTGAAAATTTTTTGTCGTCGGGGAGTATGCCTTTGTCAGTGCACTTATGTCCTAAATAAGTCACCTCGCGCATAAAAAATGAACATTTTTCAGGATGTAATTTTAAGTTGTGCTTGCGACATAGTTCAAAAACATCTGACAGGTTTGATAGTATGTGTTTCTCAGAGCAACCCAGGACTACCAGGTCGTCCATATAGAGAAATGCTTGTTCTGGTTTTAAACCGCTAAACGCAATTGTCATCATTCTTTGAAATGAATTATGGGCAAATTTTAATCCGTATGGGAGTCTAGAAAACCTGTAGGATCCATTATTTGTAGAAAAGGATGTCAGGTCTCGTGAATTTGTTTCTAGTGGTATTTGATGGAATCCTGACATAAGATCCAAACAAGAAAAATATTTAGCTCGACCTAATTGGTCTAGGATGTCATTTATTCTTGGCAGTGGGAATTTATCCGCTATTAATTTTTTGTTAATCTGCCTGTAATCTATTACTAACCTCCATCTTCTTTCAATTGAATTTGGAAGTGATTTTTTCTGAACTAATAAAATAGGACTATTATACTCGGAACATGATGGCTCTATTATTCCATCTTTTAACATTTTTGAGACTTGTCTTTCAATTTCTTCTTTGTGAGTGTGTGGTATACGGTAGTTCTTAATGTATACTGGGTCTGTATCTTTTGTCCTTAACTTTTGTGTGTAAAAATTGTTTGATGTGATTGCTTCGGTTTCTAATCCAAAAATATCGCTGTACCTAGAACATAATTCCGTTAACGTTTTTTCAAATAGTTTTGGAAAATTTTTCTTTAGTGTATCTAAAATTTTATTTTTTCTTTCTGTTTTGTTTTTATCACTTGAAATTATGTTATTGTCAGTGAGATTTTCTGATTGAATTCTGTTTAGTTTTACCGTTACTGGTCTGTCATTTGTGTTAAGAATTCGTATGAATGCATTTTCAGATTTTACCAAGGTACTTGCAATGAATATACCTGTTTGTATTTCTTGATTAGGTATCAGCACTTCTTGAAAAGGAGTAGAAAGTTTCACCCTTCTTATAACTTCTGACATAGCTGGGAGTGTTATGTCATCGTTACAAGTAGTTATAATTGGTATTTCAATGTGCTTGGAATTTTTCTGGTCTGAAGGTTAGGAAATCTTGATTCTCATTGAATTCAAGTAGACAATTGTATTTTTTCATAAAGTCCATTCCAATAATGCCATCACACGGTATTGGGAAATCGTTTTGTGCTACATGAAACTCGTGTGGTATTAAGTGATTTTTAAACTTTAAATCGAAAAATGTTGTGCCTATTGAATTGATTTTTCCTTGTCCAATGCCTTGTAGTGTTTGTAATGTGTTTTTTGTTTATGTGTTTAAGTGTATCTTGGTCATGTTTAATTATGGAAATGTCTGCTCCTGTGTCAACTAGTAGTGTTATGGCGGTGTTAGTGTGAGCAATTCTGACTTGTATGTAAAAGCTAAAGTTAAGGTTAAGATTGTATATTTTGTAGTCCGAGTTTATCTTAGGGAAATGTCCGGGTTTTCCGAACTATTGTTGTCTGTTTGGGTCATTCTAATATTCCTTGTATTACCTCGGTAGGTATTTCTGTTTTGACCTCTATTATTATAGTTATTTCCACTATAATTGCTGTTTTGGCCATTGTGGTTTCTTTGAACATTGGTTCTATTTTGAAACCTTCTTCCAAAACTTCTATTGTTTTGGAATCTGTTGCCAAATTGTCTTTGTCGGTAGTGCAAAATAGTATTTTGTTGGCCTGTAGCTTCTGTACAACTTCCAACAAATTTGCT